>NW_026737111.1:0-50000 GCF_949786415.1 Peromyscus eremicus | reverse complement strand
CGCTACCTCGCCTTACGAGAAACACACTCTGCTTTAGGGAAAGGAGCACTCTTCTAGTCTACTGTGTTTCCTATGGGGTCCAAACAGTGAGCTTGCTCAGAACAAAAGAACTGTGCTTCCTACACACACAGACCATATGTAGTTCAACTCTGATTAGGAACCTGACAAGAACAGCAGCTCCTATTCAGTCCAACACTGTACTTGCTGGGAACAGACGCGAGTGCTATATGCACTGTGTATGGCAATGGGAGCGCAATAGTGACTTTCCTTACCAGAAAACAACTCTTGTTCGTAGGACCAGAAACTGCATGTGATTCCACTCCATTTAGGACTAGGAAACAAACGCTAGCTTCCCCTACAAGAAACACACTCTGCTTTAGAGAAAAGAGCACTCTTCTACTCTACTGTGTTTCCTATAGGGCCAGAACAGTGAGCTTGCTCAGAACATAAGAACTGAGCTTCCTACACACACGGGCCATATCTAGTTCAACTCTAATTAGGAAACTGACAAGAACAGAAGCTCCTCTTCAGTCCGATACACTGTACTTGCTGGGAACAGACGCCAGTGCTATTTGCACTGTGTATTTCAATGGGAGTGCAATAGTGACATTCCTCACCAGAAAACAACTCTTGCTCATAGGACCAGAAACTGCATGTGATTCAACTCCACTTAGGACTGGGAAACAAACGCTACCTCGCCTTACATGAAACACACTCTGCTTTTGAGAAAAGAGCACTCTTCTACTCTACTGTGTTTCCTATGGGGTCCGAACAGTGAGCTTGCTCAGAACAAAGAACTGTGCTTCCTACACACATGGGCCTTATCTAGTTCACCTCTGCTTAGGAAACTGAAAAGAACAGTAGATCCTCTTCAGTCCGATACACTGTACTTGCTGGGAACAGACGCCAGTGCTATTTGCACTGTGTATGGCAATGGGAGTGCAATAGTGACTTTCCTCACCAGAAAACAACTCTTGCTCATAGGACCAGAAACTGCATGTGATTCAACTCTACTTAGGACTGGGAAACAAACGCTACCTCGCCTTACGTGAAATACACTCTGCTTTTGAGAAAAGAGCACTCTTCTACTCTACTGTGTTTCCTATGGGGTCCGAACAGTGAGCTTGCTCAGAACAAAGAACTGTGCTTCCTACACACATGGGCCTTATCTAGTTCACCTCTGCTTAGGAAACTGAAAAGAACAGTAGATCCTCTTCAGTCCAATACACTGTACTTGCTGGGAACAGACGCGAGTGCTATTTGCACTGTGTATGGCAATGGGAGCAAAATAGTGACTCGTCTTACCAGAAAACAAGTCTTGCTCGTAGGACAAAAAACTGTATGTTACTCAACTCCATTTAGGACTGGGAATCAAAATCTAGCTCGCCTTACAAGAAACACACTCTGTTTTTGAGAAAAGAGCACTCTTCTACTCTACTGTGTTACCCATAGGGCCAGAACGGTGAGCTTGCTCAGAACAAAAGAACTGTGCTTCCTACCCACACGGGCCATATCTAGTTCAACTCTGCTTAGGAAACTGACAAGAACAGTAGCTCCTGTTCAGTCCGATACACTGTACTTGCTGGGAACAGACGCGAGTGCTATTTGCACTGTATATGGCAATGGGAGCGCAATAGCGACTTTCCCTACCAGAAACCAACTCTTGCTCGTAGGTCCAGAAAGTGCATGAGATTCAACTCCATTTAGGACTGGGAAACAAATGCTAGCTTTCCTTACATGAAACACACACTGCTTTTGAGAAAAGAGCACTCTTCTACTCTACTGTGTTTCCTATGGGGTCCAAACAGTGAGCTTTCTCAGAACAAAAGAACTGTGCTTCCTACACACATGGGCCATATCTAGTTCAACTCTGCTTAGGAAACTGACAAGAACAGTAGATCCCCTTTAGTCCAATACACTGTACTTGCTGGGAACAGACGCCAGTGCTATTTGTCCTGTGTATGGCAATGGCAGCGCAATAGTGATTATTCTTACCATAAAACAACTCTTGCTCGTAGGACCAGAAACTGCATGTGTTTCAACTCCATTTAGGACTGGGAAACAAACGCTAGCTCGCCTTACAAGAATCACACTCTGCTTTAGAGAAAAGAGCACTCTTCTACTCTACTGTGTTTCCTATAGGGCCAGAACGGTGAGCTTGCTCAGAACAAAAGAACTGTGCTTCCTACACACGGACCATATCTAGTTCAACTCTGCTTAGGAAACTGAGAAGAACAGTAGCTCCTCTTCAGTCCAATACACTGTACTTGCTTTGAACAGACGCGAGTGCTATTTGCACTGTGTATGGCAATGGGAGCGCAATAGTGACTTTCCTTACCAGAAAACAACTCTTGCTCGTACTACCAGAAACTGCATGTGATTCAACTCCATTTAGGACTGCGAAACAAACGCTAGCTCGCCTTACAAGAAACACAGTCTGCTTTTGAGTAAAGAGCAATCTTCTACTCTACTGTGTTTCCTGTGGGGTCCAAACAGTGAGCTTGCTCAGAACAAAAAAAACTGTGCTTCCTACACACACGGCCATATCTAGTTCAAGTCTGCTTAGGAATCTGACAAGAACAGTAGATCCTTTTCAGTCCAATACACTGTACTTGCTGGCAACAGACGCCAGTGCTATTTGTCCTGTGTATGACAATGGCAGCGCAATAGTGACTTTCCTTACCAGAAAACAACTCTTGCTCATAGTACCAGAAATTGCATGGGATTCATCTCCATTTAGGACTGGGAAACAAACGCTAGCTCGCCTTACAAGAAACACACTCTGTTTAGAGAAAGGAGCACTCTTCTAGTCTACTGTGTTTCCTATGGGGTCCAAACAGTGAGCTTGCTCAGAACAAAAGAACTGTGCTTCCTACACACACGGACCATATGTAGTTCAACTCTGATTAGGAACCTGACAAGAACAGTAGCTCCTCTTCAGTCCAACACTGTACTTGCTGGGAACAGACGCGAGTGCTACTTGCACTGTGTATGGCAATGGGAGCACAATAGTGACTCGTCTTACCAGAAAACAACTCTAGCTCATAGGACAAAAAACTGCATGTGATTCAAATCCATTTAAGACTGGGAAACAAACGCTACCTCGCCTTACATGAAACACACTCTGCTTTTCAGAAAAGAGCACTCTTCTACTCTACTGTGTTTCCTATGGGGTCCGAACAGTGAGCTTGCTCAGAACAAAAGAACTGTGCTTCCTACACACATGGGCCATATATAGTTCACCTCTGCTTAGGAAACTGAAAAGAACAGTAGATCCTATTCAGTCCAATACACTGTGCTTGCTGGGAACAGACGCGAGTGCTATTTGCACTGTGTATGGCAATGGGAGCACAATAGTGACTCGTCTTACCAGAAACAACTCTTGCTCGTAGGACAAAAAACTGCATGTGACTCAACACCATTTAGGACTGGGAAACAAACGCTAGCTCACCTTGCAAGAAACACAGTCTGCTTTTGAGAAAAGAGCACTCTTCTACTCTACAGTGTTTCCTATGGGGTCCAAACAGTGAGCTTGCTCAGAACAAAAAAAATTGTGCTTCCTACACACACGGCCATATCTAGTTCAAGTCTGCTTAGGAACCTGACAAGAACAGTAGATCCTCTTCAGTCCAATACACTGTACTTGCTGGCAACAGACGCCAGTGCTATTTGTCCTGTGTATAGCAATGGCAGCGCGATAGTGACTTTCTTTACCAGAAAACAACTCTTGCTCATAGTACCAGAAACTTCATGGGATTCAACTCCATTTAGGACTGGGAAACAAAGGCTAGCTCGCCTTACAAGAAACACACTCTGCTTTAGAGAAAGGAGCACTCTTCTATTCTACTGTGTTTCCTATGGGGTCCAAACAGTGAGCGCTTGCTCAGAACAAAAGAACTGTGCTTCCTACACACACGGACCATATGTAGTACAACTCTGCTTAGGAACCTGACAAGAACAGTAGCTCCTCTTCAGCCCAACACTGTACTTGCTGGGAACAGACGCGAGTGCTATTTGCACTGTGTATGGCAATGGGAGCACACTAGTGACTTTCCTTACCAGAAAACAACTCTTGCTCGTAGGACCAGAAACTGCATGTGACTCAACTCCATTTAGGACTGCAAATCAAACGCTAGCTTGCCCTTTAAGAAACACACTCTGCTTTTGAGAAAAGAGCACTCTTCTACTCTACTGTGTTTCCTAAAGAACCAGAACATTGAGCTTGCTCAGAACATAAGAACTGAGCTTCCTACACACACGGGCCATATCTAGTTCAACTCTGCTTAGGAAACTGACAAGAACAGTAGCTCCTCTTCAGTCCTATACACTGTACTTGCTGGGAACAGACGCCAGGGCTATTTGCACTGTGTATGGCAATGGGAGTGCAATAGTGACTTTCCTTACCAGAAAACAACTCTTGCTCATAGGACCAGAAACTGCATGTGATTCAACTCCATTTAGGACTGGGAAACAAACGCTACCTCGCCTTATATGAAACACACTCTGCTTTTGAGAAAAGTGCACTCTTCTACTCTACTCTGTTTCCTATCGGGTCCGAACAGTGAGCTTGCTCTGAACAAAAGAACTGTGCTTCCTACACACACGGGCCATATCTAGTTCAACTCTGCTTAGGAAACTGACAAGAACAGTAGATCCCCTTTAGTCCAATACACTGTACTTGCTGGGAACAGACGCCAGTGCTATTTGTCCTGCGTATGGCAATGTCAGTGCAATAGTGATTATTCTTACCATAAAACAACTCTTGCTCGTAGGACCAGAAACTGCATGTGTTTCAACTCCATTTAGGACTGGGAAACAAACGCTAGCTCGCCTTACAAGAATCACACTCTGCTTTAGAGAAAAGAGCACTCTTCTACTCTACTGTGTTTCCTATAGGGCCAGAACGGTGAGCTTGCTCAGAACAAAAGAACTGTGCTTCCTACACACGGACCATATCTAGTTCAACTCTGCTTAGGAAACTGAGAAGAACAGTAGCTCCTCTTCAGTCCAATACACTGTACTTGCTTTGAACAGACGCGAGTGCTATTTGCACTGTGTATGGCAATGGGAGCACAATAGTGACTTTCCTTACCAGAAAACAACTCTTGCTCGTACGACCAGAAACTGCATGTGATTCAACTCCATTTACGACTGCGAAACAAACGCTAGCTCACCTTACAAGAAACACAGTCTGCTTTTGAATAAAGAGCACTCTTCTACTCTACTGTGTTTCCTATGGGGTCCAAACAGTGAGCTTGCTTAGAACAAAAAAAACTGTGCTTCCTACACACACGGCCATATCTAGTTCAAGTCTGCTTAGGAACCTGACAAGAACAGTAGATCCTTTTCAGTCCAATACACTGTACTTGCTGGCAACAGACGCCAGTGCTATTTGTCCTGTGTATGACAATGGCAGCGCAATAGTGACTTTCCTTACCAGAAAACAACTCTTGCTCATAGTACCAGAAATTGCATGGGATTCAACTCCATTTAGGACTGGGAAACAAACGCTAGCTTGCCTTACAAGAAACACACTCTGTTTAGAGAAAGGAGCACTCTTCTAGTCTACTGTGTTTCCTATGGTGTCCAAACAGTGAGCTTGCTCAGAACAAAAGAACTGTGCTTCCTACACACACGGACCATATGTAGTTCAACTCTGATTAGGAACCTGACAAGAACAGTAGCTCGTCTTCAGTCCAACACTGTACTTGCTGGGAACAGACGAGAGTGCTATTTGCAGGGTGTGTGGCAATGGGAGCGCAATAGTGACTTTCCTTACCAGAAAACAACTCTTGCTTGTAGGACCAGAAACTGCATGTGATTCAACTCCATTTAGGACTAAGAAACAAACGCTAGCTCGCCTTACAATAAACACACTCTGCTATAGAGAAAAGAGCACTCTTGTACTCTACTGGGTTTCATATAGGGCCAGAACGGTAAGCTTGCTCAGAACAAAAGAACTGTGCTTCCTACACACACGGGCCATATCTAGTTCAACTCTGCTTAGGAACCTGACAAGAACAGTAGATCCCCTTTAGTCCAATACAGTGTACTTGCTGGGAACAGACGCCAGTGCTATTTGTCCTGTGTATGGCAAAGGCAGCGCAATAGTGACTATTCTTACCATAAAACCACTCTTGCTCGTAGGACCAGAAACTGCATGTGTTTCAACTCCATTTAGGACTGGGAAACAAACACTAGCTGCCTTACAAGAAACACACTCTGCTTTAGAGAAAAGAGCACTCTTCTACTCTACTGTGTTTCCTATAGGGCCAGAACAGTGAGCTTGCTCAGAACAAAAGAACTGTGCTTCCTACACACGGGCCATATCTAGTTCAACTCTGCTTAGGAAACTGACAAGAACAGTAGCTCCTCTTCAGTCCGATACACTGTACTTGCTGGGAACAGACGCGAGTGCTATTTGCACTGTATATGGCAATGGGAGCAAAATAGGGACTTTCCTTACCAGAAAACAACTCTTGCTCATAGGACCAGAAAGTGCATGTGATTCAACTCCATTTAGGACTGGGAAACAAATGCTAGCTCGCCTTCCATGAAACACACTCTGCTTTTGAGAAAAGAGCACTCTTCTACTCTACTGTGTTTCCTATGGGGTCCGAACAGTGAGCTTGCTCAGAACAAAAGAACTGTGCTTCCTACACACATGGGCCATATCTAGTTCACCTCTGCTTAGCAAACTGAGAAGAACAGTAGCTCCTCTTCAGTCCAATACACTGTACTTGCTAGGAACAGACGGGAGTGCTATTTGCACTGTGTATGGCAATGGGAACGCAATAGTGACTTTCCTTACCAGAAAACAACTCTTGCTCGTAGGACCAGAAACTGCATGTGTTTCAACTCCATTTAGGACTGGGAAACAAACGCTAGCTCACCTTACAAGAAACACAGTCTGCTTTTGAGAAAAGAGCACTCTTCTACTCTACTGTGTTTCCTATGGGGTCCAAACAGTGAGCTTGCTCAGAACAAAAGAACTGTGCTTCCTACACACATGGCCCATATGCAGTTCAACTCTGCTTAGGAAACTGAGAAGAACAGTAGCTCCTCTTCAGTCCAATACACTGTACTTGCTGGCAACAGACGCCAGTGCTATTTGTCCTGTGTATGGCAATGGCAGCGCAATAGTGTCTTTCCTTACCAGAAAACAACTCTTGCTCATAGTACCAGAAACTGCATGGGATTCAAATCCATTTAGGACTGGGAAACAAACGCTAGCTCGCCTTACAAGAAACACACTCTGCTTTAGAGAAAGGAGCACTCTTCTAGTCTACTGTGTTTCCTATGTGGTCCAAACAGTGAGCTTGCTCAGAACAAAAGAATTGTGCTTCCTACACACAGGAACCATATGTAGTTCAACTCTGCTTAGGAACCTGACAAGAACAGTAGCTCCTCTACAGTCCAACCTTGTACTTGATGGGAACAGACGCGAGTGTTATTTGCACTGTGTATGGCAATGGTAGCGCAATAGTGACTTTCCTTACCAGAAAACAGCTCTTGCTCATAGTACCAGAAACTGCATGTGATTCAACTCCATTCAGGACTAGGAAACAAACGCTAGCTTGCCTTACAAGGAACACACTCTGCTTTAGAGAAAAGAGCACTCTTCTACTCTACTGTGTTTCCTAAAGGGCCAGAACAGTGAGCTTCCTCAGAACATAATAACTGTGCTTCCTACACACACGGGCCATATCTAGTTCAACTCTGCTTAGGAAATTGACAAGAACAGTAGCTCCTCTTCAGTCTGATACACTGTATTTCCTGGGAACAGACGCCAGTGCTATTTGCACTGTGTATGGCAATGGGAGCACAATAGTGACTTTCCTTACCAGAAAACAACTCTTGCTCGTAGGACCAGAAACTGCATGAGATTCAACTCCATTTAGGACTGGGAAACAAACAGTAGCTCGCCTTACAAGAAACACACTCTGCTTTTGAGAAAAGAGCACTCTTCTACTCTACTGTGTTTCCCATAGGGCCAGAACGGTGAGATTGCTCAGAACAAAAGAACTGTGCTTCCTACACACACGGGCCGTATATAGTTCAACTCTGCTTAGGAAACTGAGAAGAACAGTAGCTCCTCTTCAGTCCGATACACTGTACTTGCTGGGAACAGACGCCAGTGCTATTTGTCCGGTGTAATGCAATGGCAGCACAATAGTGAGTATACTTACCATAAAAAAAAACTCTTGCTCGTTGGACCAGAAACTGCATGTGTTTCAACTTCATTTAGAACTGGGAAACAAACGCTAGCTCGCCTTACAAGAAACACACTCTGCTTCAGAGAAAAGAGCACTCTTCTACTCTACTGTGTATCCTATAGGGCCAGAACAGTGAGCTTGCTCAGAACAAAAGAACTGTGCTTCCTACACACGGGCCATATCTAGTTCAACTCTGCTTAGGAAACTGACAAGAACAGTAGCTCCTCTTCAGTCCGATACACTGTACTTGTTGGGAACAGACGCGAGTGCTATTTGCACTGTATATGGCAATGGGAGTGCAATAGTGACTTTCCTACCAGAAAACAACTCTTGCTCAAAGGACCAGAAAGTGCATGTGATTCAACTCCATTTAGGACTGGGAAACAAAAGCTAGCTCGCCTTACATGAAACACACTCTGCTTTTGAGAAAAGAGCACTCTTCTACTCTACTGTGATTCCTATGTGGTCCAAACAGTGAGCTTGCTCAGAACAAAAGGACTGTGCTTCCTACACACATGGACCATATCTAGTTCAACTCTGCTTAGGAAACTGAAAAGAACAGTAGATCCTATTCAGTCCAATACACTGTACTTGCTGGGAACAGACGCGAGTGCTATTTGCACTGTGTAGGGCAATTGGAGCACAATAGTGACTGGTCTTACCAGAAAACAACTCTTGCTCATAGGACAAAAAACTGCATGTGACTCAACTACATTTAGGACTGGGAAACAAACGCTAGCTCGCCTTAAAAAAAACTGATTCTGCTTTTGAGAAAAGAGCACTCTTCTACTCTACTGTGTTTCCTATAGGGCCAGAACAGTGAGCTTGCTCAGAACATAAGAACTGTGCTTCCTACACACACGGGCCATATCTAGTTCAACTCTGCTTAAAAAACTGACAAGAACCGTAGCTGCTCTTCAGTTCAATACACTGCAATTGCTGGGAACAGAAGCGAGTGCTATTTGCACTGTGTATGGCAATGGGAGCACAATAGTGACTCTTCTTACCAGAAAACAACTCTTGCTCATAGGACCAGAAACTGAATGTGATTCAACTCCATTTATGACTGGGAAACAAACGTTAGCTCGCCTTACAAGAAACACACTCTGCTTTTGGAAAAGAGCACTCTTCTACTCTACTGTTTTTCCTATGGGGTCCGAACATTGAGCTTGCTCAGAACAGAAGAACTGTGCTTCCTACACACACGGGCCATATGTAGTTCAACTCTGCTTAGGAAACTGACAAGAACAGTAGATCCTCTTCAGTCCAATACCCTGTACTTGCTGGGAACAGACGCGAGTGCTATTTGCACTGTGTATGGCAATGGGAGCCCAATAGTGACTCTTCTTACCAGAAAACAACTCTTGATCCTAGGAAAAGAAACTGCATGGGATTCAACTCCATTTAGGACTGGGAAACAAACGCTAGCTCGCCTTACAAGAAACACACTCTGCTTTTGAGAAATGGTCACTCTTCTACTCTACTGTGTTTCCTATAGGGCCAAAACAGTTAGCTTGCTTAGAAAAAAAGAACTCTGCTTCCTACACACACAGGCCATATCTACTTCAACTCTGCTTAGGAAACTGACAAGAACACTAGCTCCTCTTCAGTCCAATACACTGTTCTTCCTGGGAACAGACTCGAGTGCTATTTGCACTGTGTATGGCAATGGGAGTGCAATAGACACTTTCCTTACCAGAAAACAAATCTTGCTCGTAGGACGAAAAACTTCATGTGATTCAACTCCATTTAGGACTGGGAAACAAACGCTAGCTCGCCTTACAAGAAACACACTCTGCTTTTGAGAAAAGAGCACTCTTCTACTCTACTGTGTTTCCAATGGGGTCCGAACAGTGAGCTTGCTCAGAACAAAAGAACTGTGCTTCCTACACACACGGGCCATATCTAGTTCAACTCTGCTTAGGAAACTGACAAGAACAGTAGCTCCGCTTCAGTCCAATACACTGTACTTGCTGGGAACAGACGCGAGTGCTATTTGCCCTGAGTATGACAATGGGAGCGCAATAGTGACACTTCTTATCAGTAAACAACTCTTGCTCGTAGGACCAGAAACTGCATGTGATTCAACTCCATTTAGGACTGGGAAACAAACGCTAGCTCGCCTTACAAGAAACACACTCTGCTTTTGAGAAAAGAGGACTCTTCTACTCTACTGTGTTTCCTTTGGGGTCTGAACAGTGAGCTTGCTCTGGACAAAAGAACTGTGCTTCCTACACACACAGCCATATCTAGTTCAATTCTGCTTAGGAAACTGAAAAGAACAGTAGATCCTCTTCAGTACAATACACTGTACATGTTGGACACAGAAGCCAGTGCTATTTGCCCTGTGTATGACAATGGAAGTGCAATAGTGACTCTTCTTACCAGAAAACAACTCTTGCTCATAGGACCAGAAACTGCATGTGATTCAACGCCATTTAGGACTGGGAAACAAACGCTAGCTCGCCTTACAAGAAACACACTCTGCTTTTGAGAAAACAGCACTCTTCTACTGTACTTTTTTATATGGGGCCCGAACAGTGAGCTTGCTCAGAACAGAAGAACTGTGCTTCCTACACACACGGGCCATATCTAGTTCAACTCTGCTTAGGAAACTAACAGGAACAGTAGCTCCTCTTCAGTCCAACACACTGTACTTGCTGGGAACAGACGGGAGTGCTTTTTGTACTGTGTATGGCAATGGGAGCCCAATAGTGACTTTCCTTACCAGAAAACATCTCTTGCTCTTAGGACCAGAAACTGCATGTGATTCAACTCCATTTAGGACTGGGAAACAAAAGCTAGCTCGCCTTACATGAAGCACAGTCTGCTTTTGAGAAAAGAGCACTCTTCTACTCTACTGTGTTTCCTATGGGGTCTGAACAGTGAGCTTGCTCAGAAAAAAAGAACTGTGCTTCCTACACACACGGCTGTATCTAGTTCAAGTCTGCTTAGGAACCTGACAAGAACAGTAGATCCTCTTCAGTCCAATACAATGTACTTGCTGGGAACAGACGCCAGTGCTGTTTGCACTTTGTATGGCAATGGCAGCGCAATAGTGACTCTTCTTACCAGCAAACAAGTCTTGCTCATAGTACCAGAAATTGTATGAGATTCAACTCCATTTAGGACTGGGAAACAAAAGCTAGCTCGCCTTACAAGAAACACACTCTGCTTTAGAGAAAAGAGCACTCTTCTTCTCTACTGTGTTTCCTATGGGGTCCGAACAGTGAGCTTGCTCAGAATAAAAGAACTGTGCTTCCTACACACACGGGCCATATCTAGTTCAACTCTGCTTAGGAAACTGACAAGAACATTAGCTCCTCTTCAGTCCAATACACTGTACTTGCTGGGAACAGACGCGAGTGCTATTTGCACTGTGTATGGCAATTGGAGCACAATAGTGACTCGTCTTACCAGAAAACAACTCTTGCTTGTAGGACAAAAAACTGCATGTGACTCAACTTCATTTAGGACTGGGAAACAAACTCTAGCTCGCCTTACAAGAAACATACTCTGCTTTTGAGAAAAGAGCACTCTTCTACTCTACTGTGTTTCCTATAGGGCCAGAACAGTGAGCTTGCTCAGAACATAAGAACTGTGCTTCCTACACAAACGGCAATATCTAGTTCAACTCTGCTTAGGAACCTGACAAGGACAGTAGATCCTCTTCAGTCCAATACACTGTACATGCTGGGAACAGACGCCAGTGCTATTTGCCCTGTGCATGACAATGGGAGCACAATAGTGACACTTCTTACCAGAAAACAACTCTTGCTCTTATGACCAGAAACTGCATGTGATTCAACTCCATGTAGGACTGGGAAACAAACGCTAGGTGGCCTTACAAGAAACACACTCTGCTTTTGAGAAAAGAGCACTCTTCTACTCTACTGTGTTTCCTATAGGGCCAGAAGAGTGAGCTTGCTCAGAACAAAAGAACTGTGCTTCCTACACGCACGGGCCATATCTAGTTCAACTCTGCTTAGGAAACTGACAAGAACAGTAGCTCCTCTTCAGTCTGCTACACTGTACTTGCTGGGAACGGGCGCAATGGCTATTTGCACTGTATATGGCAATGGGAGCACAATAGTGACTTTCCTTACCAGAAAACAACTCTTGCTCGTAAGACCAGAAACTGCATGTGATTCAACTCCATATAGGACTGGGAAACAAATGCTAGCTCGCCTTACAAGAAACACACTCAGCTTTAGAGAAAAGAGCACTCTTCTACTCTATTGTGTTTCCTAAGGGGTCCAAACAGTGAGCTTGCACAGAACAAAAAAACTGTGCTTCCTACACACACGGCCATATCTAGTTCAATTCTGCTTAGGTACCTGACAAGAACAGTAGATCCTCTTCAGTCCAATACACTGTACTTGCTGGGAACAGACGCCAGTGCTATTTGTCCTGTGTATGGCAATGGCAGGGCAATAGTGACTCTTCTTACCAGAAAACAACTCTTGCTCGTAGGACCAGAAACTGCATGGGATTCAACTCCATTTAGGACTGGGAAACAAACGCTAGCTCGCCTTACAAGAAACACACTCTGCTTTTGAGAAAAGAGCACTCTTCTACTCTACTGTGATTCCTATCGGGTCCGAACAGTGAGCTTGCTCAGAACAAAAGAACTGTGCTTCCTACACAAACGGCCATATCTAGTTCAACTCTGCTTAGGGACCTGACAAGGACAGTAGATCCTCTTCAGTCCAATACACTGTACATGCTGGGAACAGACGCCAGTGCTATTTGCCCTGTGCATGACAATGGGAGCACCATAGTGACACTTCTTACCAGAAAACAACTCTTGCTCTTATGACCAGAAACTGCATGTGATTCAACTCCATTTAGGAATGGGAAACAAACGCTAGGTGGCCTTACAAGAAACACACTCTGCTTTTGAGAAAAGAGCACTCTTCTACTCTACTGTGTTTCCTATAGGGCCAGAAGAGTGAGCTTGCTCAGAACAAAAGAACTGTGCTTCCTACACGCATGGGCCATATCTAGTTCAACTCTGCTTAGGAAACCTACAAGAACAGTAGCTCCTCTTCAGTCCGATACACTGTACTTGCTGGGAACGGGCGCAATGGCTATTTGCACTGTATATGGCAATGGGAGTGCAATAGTGACTTTCCTTACCAGAAAACAACTCTTGCTCGTAAGACCAGAAACTGCATGTGATTCAACTCCATATAGGACTGGGAAACAAATGCCAGCTCGCCTTACAAGAAACACACTCAGCTTTAGAGAAAAGAGCACTCTTCTACTCTATTGTGTTTCCTAAGGGGTCCAAACAGTGAGCTTGCTCAGAACAAAAAAACTGTGCTTCCTACACACACGGCCATATCTAGTTCAATTCTGCTTAGGTACCTGACAAGAACAGTAGATCCTCTTCAGTCCAATACACTGTACTTGCTGGGAACAGACGCCAGTGCTATTTGTCCTGTGTATGGAAATGGCAGGGCAATAGTGACTCTTCTTACCAGAAAACAACTCTTGCTCGTAGGACCAGAAACTGCATGGGATTCAACTCCATTTGGACTGGGAAACAAACGCTAGCTCGCCTTACAAGAAACACACTCTGCTTTTGAGAAAAGAGCACTCTTATTCACTACTGTGTTTCCTATGGCGTCCAAACAGTGAGCTTGCTCAGAACAAAAAAACTGTGCTTCCTACACATGGACCATATCCAGTTCAACTCTGCTTAGGACACTGACAAGAAAAGTAGCTCCTCTTCAGTTCAGTACAATGTACTTGCTGGGAACAGACGCGAGTGCTATTTGCACTGTGTGTGGCAATGGGAGCACAATAGTGACTCTTCTTACCAGAAAACAACTTATGACCAGAAACTGCATGTGATTCAACTCCATTTAGGACTGGGAAACAAACGCTAGCTCGCCTTACAAGAAACAGACTCTGCTTTAGAGAAAAGAGCACTCTTCTACTCTACTGTATTTCCTATAGGGCCAGAATAGTGAGCTTGCTCAGAACAAAAGAACTGTGCTTCCTACACACGGGTCGTATCTAGTTCAACTCTGCTTAGGAAACTGACAAGAACAGTAGCTCCCCTTCAGTCCGATACACTGTACTTGCTGGGAACAAACGCGAGTGCTATTTGCACTGTGTATGGAAATGGGAGCGCAATAGTGACTTTCCTTACCAGAAAACAACTCTTGCTCGTAGGTCCAGAAACTGCATGTGATTCAACTCTATTTAGGACTGGGAAACAAATGCTAGCTCGGCTTACATGAAACACACTCTGCTTTTGAGAATAGAGCACTCATCTACCCTACTGTCTTTCCTATAGGGACAGAACAGTGACCTTGCTCAGAACAAAAGAACTGTGCTTCCTACACACATGGCCATATCTAGTTCAATTCTGCTTAGGAAACTGACAAGAGCAGTAGATCCTCTTCAATATAACACACTGTACATGTTGGACACAGAAGCCAGTGCTATTTGCCCAGTGTATGACAATGGGAGCACAATAGTGACTCTTCTTACCAGAAAACAACTCTTGCTCATAGGACCAGAAACTGCATGTGATTCAACTCCATTTATGACTGGGAAACAAACGTTAGCTCGCCTTACAAGAAACACACTCTGCTTTTGGAAAAGAGCACTCTTCTACTCTACTGTTTTTCCTATGGGGTCCGAACATTGAGCTTGCTCAGAACAGAAGAACTGTGCTTCCTACACACACGGGCCATATGTAGTTCAACTCTGCTTAGGAAACTGACAAGAACAGTAGATCCTCTTCAGTCCAATACCCTGTACTTGCTGGGAACAGACGCGAGTGCTATTTGTACTGTGTATGGCAATGGGAGCCCAATAGTGACTCTTCTTACCAGAAAACAACTCTTGATCCTAGGAAAAGAAACTGCATGGGATTCAACTCCATTTAGGACTGGGAAACAAACGCTAGCTCGCCTTACAAGAAACACACTCTGCTTTTGAGAAATCATCACTCTTCTACTCTACTGTGTTTCCTATAGGGCCAAAACAGTTAGCTTGCTTAGAAAAAAAGAACTCTGCTTCCTACACACACAGGCCATATCTACTTCAACTCTGCTTAGGAAACTGACAAGAACACTAGCTCCTCTTCAGTCCAATACACTGTACTTCCTGGGAACAGACTCGAGTGCTATTTGCACTGTGTATGGCAATGGGAGTGCAATAGACACTTTCCTTACCAGAAAACAAATCTTGCTCGTAGGACCAAAAACTTCATGTGATTCAACTCCATTTAGGACTGGGAAACAAACGCTAGCTCGCCTTACAAGAAACACACTCTGCTTTTGAGAAAAGAGCACTCTTCTACTCTACTGTGTTTCCAATTGGGTCCGAACAGTGAGCTTGCTCAGAACAAAAGAACTGTGCTTCCTACACACACGGGCCATATCTAGTTCAACTCTGCTTAGGAAACTGACAAGAACAGTAGCTCCGCTTCAGTCCAATACACTGTACTTGCTGGGAACAGACGCGAGTGCTATTTGCCCTGAGTATGACAATGGGAGCGCAATAGTGACACTTCTTATCAGTAAACAACTCTTGCTCGTAGGACCAGAAACTGCATGTGATTCAACTTCATTTAGGACTGGGAAACAAACGCTAGCTCGCCTTACAAGAAACACACTCTGCTTTTGAGAAAAGAGGACTCTTCTACTCTACTGTGTTTCCTTTGGGGTCTGAACAGTGAGCTTGCTCTGGACAAAAGAACTGTGCTTCCTACACACACAGCCATATCTAGTTCAATTCTGCTTAGGAAACTGAAAAGAACAGTAGATCCTCTTCAGTACAATACACTGTACATGTTGGACACAGAAGCCAGTGCTATTTGCCCTGTGTATGACAATGGAAGCGCAATAGTGACTCTTCTTACCAGAAAACAACTCTTGCTCATAGGACCAGAAACTGCATGTGATTCAACGCCATTTAGGACTGGGAAACAAACGCTAGCTCGCCTTACAAGAAACACACTCTGCTTTTGAGAAAACAGCACTCTTCTACTGTACTTTTTTATATGGGGCCCGAACAGTGAGCTTGCTCAGAACAGAAGAACTGTGCTTCCTACACACACGGGCCATATCTAGTTCAACTCTGCTTAGGAAACTAACAGGAACAGTAGCTCCTCTTCAGTCCAACACACTGTACTTGCTGGGAACAGACGGGAGTGCTTTTTGTACTGTGTATGGCAATGGGAGCCCAATAGTGACTTTCCTTACCAGAAAACATCTCTTGCTCTTAGGACCAGAAACTGCATGTGATTCAACTCCATTTAGGACTGGGAAACAAATGCTAGCTCGCCTTACATGAAGCACAGTCTGCTTTTGAGAAAAGAGCACTCTTCTACTCTACTGTGTTTCCTATGGGGTCTGAACAGTGAGCTTGCTCAGAAAAAAAGAACTGTGCTTCCTACACACACGGCTGTATCTAGTTCAAGTCTGCTTAGGAACCTGACAAGAACAGTAGATCCTCTTCAGTCCAATACAATGTATTTGCTGGGAACAGACGCCAGTGCTGTTTGCACTTTGTATGGCAATGGCAGCGCAATAGTGACTCTTCTTACCAGCAAACAAGTCTTGCTCATAGTACCAGAAATTGTATGAGATTCAACTCCATTTAGGACTGGGAAACAAAAGCTAGCTCGCCTTACAAGAAACACACTCTGCTTTAGAGAAAAGAGCACTCTTCTTCTCTACTGTGTTTCCTATGGGGTCCGAACAGTGAGCTTGCTCAGAATAAAAGAACTGTGCTTCCTACACACACGGGCCATATCTAGTTCAACTCTGCTTAGGAAACTGACAAGAACATTAGCTCCTCTTCAGTCCAATACACTGTACTTGCTGGGAACAGACGAGAGTGCTATTTGCACAGTGTATGGCAATTGGAGCACAATAGTGACTCGTCTTACCAGAAAACAACTCTTGCTTGTAGGACAAAAAACTGCATGTGACTCAACTTCATTTAGGACTGGGAAACAAACTCTAGCTCGCCTTACAAGAAACATACTCTGCTTTTGAGAAAAGAGCACTCTTCTACTCTACTGTGTTTCCTATAGGGCCAGAACAGTGAGCTTGCTCAGAACATAAGAACTGTGCTTCCTACACAAACGGCAATATCTAGTTCAACTCTGCTTAGGAACCTGACAAGGACAGTAGATCCTCTTCAGTCCAATACACTGTACATGCTGGGAACAGACGCCAGTGCTATTTGCCCTGTGCATGACAATGGGAGCACAATAGTGACACTTCTTACCAGAAAACAACTCTTGCTCTTATGACCAGAAACTGCATGTGATTCAACTCCATGTAGGACTGGGAAACAAACGCTAGGTGGCCTTACAAGAAACACACTCTGCTTTTGAGAAAAGAGCACTCTTCTACTCTACTGTGTTTCCTATAGGGCCAGAAGAGTGAGCTTGCTCAGAACAAAAGAACTGTGCTTCCTACACGCACTGGCCATATCTAGTTCAACTCTGCTTAGGAAACTGACAAGAACAGTAGCTCCTCTTCAGTCTGCTACACTGTACTTGCTGGGAACGGGCGCAATGGCTATTTGCACTGTATATGGCAATGGGAGCACAATAGTGACTTTCCTTACCAGAAAACAACTCTTGCTCGTAAGACCAGAAACTGCATGTGATTCAACTCCATATAGGACTGGGAAACAAATGCTAGCTCGCCTTACAAGAAACACACTCAGCTTTAGAGAAAAGAGCACTCTTCTACTCTATTGTGTTTCCTAAGGGGTCCAAACAGTGAGCTTGCACAGAACAAAAAAACTGTGCTTCCTACACACACGGCCATATCTAGTTCAATTCTGCTTAGGTACCTGACAAGAACAGTAGATCCTCTTCAGTCCAATACACTGTACTTGCTGGGAACAGACGCCAGTGCTATTTGTCCTGTGTATGGCAATGGCAGGGCAATAGTGACTCTTCTTACCAGAAAACAACTCTTGCTCGTAGGACCAGAAACTGCATGGGATTCAACTCCATTTAGGACTGGGAAACAAACGCTAGCTCGCCTTACAAGAAACACACTCTGCTTTTGAGAAAAGAGCACTCTTCTACTCTACTGTGATTCCTATCGGGTCCGAACAGTGAGCTTGCTCAGAACAAAAGAACTGTGCTTCCTACACAAACGGCCATATCTAGTTCAACTCTGCTTAGGGACCTGACAAGGACAGTAGATCCTCTTCAGTCCAATACACTGTACATGCTGGGAACAGACGCCAGTGCTATTTGCCCTGTGCATGACAATGGGAGCACCATAGTGACACTTCTTACCAGAAAACAACTCTTGCTCTTATGACCAGAAACTGCATGTGATTCAACTCCATTTAGGAATGGGAAACAAACGCTAGGTGGCCTTACAAGAAACACACTCTGCTTTTGAGAAAAGAGCACTCTTCTACTCTACTGTGTTTCCTATAGGGCCAGAAGAGTGAGCTTGCTCAGAACAAAAGAACTGTGCTTCCTACACGCACGGGCCATATCTAGTTCAACTCTGCTTAGGAAACTGACAAGAACAGTAGCTCCTCTTCAGTCCGATACACTGTACTTGCTGGGAACGGGCGCAATGGCTATTTGCACTGTATATGGCAATGTGAGCGCAATAGTGACTTTCCTTACCAGAAAACAACTCTTGCTCGTAAGACCAGAAACTGCATGTGATTCAACTCCATATAGGACTGGGAAACAAATGCCAGCTCGCCTTACAAGAAACACACTCAGCTTTAGAGAAAAGAGCACTCTTCTACTCTATTGTGTTTCCTAAGGGGTCCAAACAGTGAGCTTGCACAGAACAAAAAAACTGTGCTTCCTACACACACGGCCATATCTAGTTCAATTCTGCTTAGGTACCTGACAAGAACAGTAGATCCTCTTCAGTCCAATACACTGTACTTGCTGGGAACAGACGCCAGTGCTATTTGTCCTGTGTATGGAAATGGCAGGGCAATAGTGACTCTTCTTACCAGAAAACAACTCTTGCTCGTAGGACCAGAAACTGCATGGGATTCAACTCCATTTGGACTGGGAAACAAACGCTAGCTCGCCTTACAAGAAACACACTCTGCTTTTGAGAAAAGAGCACTCTTATTCACTACTGTGTTTCCTATGGCGTCCAAACAGTGAGCTTGCTCAGAACAAAAAAACTGTGCTTCCTACACATGGACCATATCCATTTCAACTCTGCTTAGGATACTGACAAGAAAAGTAGCTCCTCTTCAGTTCAGTACAATGTACTTGCTGGGAACAGACGCGAGTGCTATTTGCACTGAGTGTGGCAATGGGAGCACAATAGTGACTCTTCTTACCAGAAAACAACTTATGACCAGAAACTGCATGTGATTCAACTCCATTTAGGACTGGGAAACAAACGCTAGCTCGCCTTACAAGAAACAGACTCTGCTTTAGAGAAAAGAGCACTCTTCTACTCTACTGTATTTCCTATAGGGCCAGAATAGTGAGCTTGCTCAGAACAAAAGAACTGTGCTTCCTACACACGGGTCGTATCTAGTTCAACTCTGCTTAGGAAACTGACAAGAACAGTAGCTCCCCTTCAGTCCGATACACTGTACTTGCTGGGAACAAACGCGAGTGCTATTTGCACTGTGTATGGAAATGGGAGCGCAATACTGACTTTCCTTACCAGAAAACAACTCTTGCTCGTAGGACCAGAAACTGCATGTGATTCAACTCTATTTAGGACTGGGAAACAAATGCTAGCTCGGCTTACATGAAACACACTCTGCTTTTGAGAATAGAGCACTCATCTACCCTACTGTGTTTCCTATAGGGACAGAACAGTGACCTTGCTCAGAACAAAAGAACTGTGCTTCCTACACACATGGCCATATCTAGTTCAATTCTGCTTAGGAAACTGACAAGAGCAGTAGATCCTCTTCAATATAACACACTGTACATGTTGGACACAGAAGCCAGTGCTATTTGCCCTGTGTATGACAATGGGAGCACAATAGTGACTCTTCTTACCAGAAAACAACTCTTGCTCATAGGACCAGAAACTGCATGTGATTCAACTCCATTTATGACTGGGAAACAAACGTTAGCTCGCCTTACAAGAAACACACTCTGCTTTTGGAAAAGAGCACTCTTCTACTCTACTGTTTTTCCTATGGGGTCCGAACATTGAGCTTGCTCAGAACAGAAGAACTGTGCTTCCTACACACACGGGCCATATGTAGTTCAACTCTGCTTAGGAAACTGACAAGAACAGTAGATCCTCTTCAGTCCAATACCCTGTAATTGCTGGGAACAGACGCGAGTGCTATTTGCACTGTGTATGGCAATGGGAGCCCAATAGTGACTCTTCTTACCAGAAAACAACTCTTGATCCTAGGAAAAGAAACTGCATGGGATTCAACTCCATTTAGGACTGGGAAACAAACGCTAGCTCGCCTTACAAGAAACACACTCTGCTTTTGAGAAATCATCACTCTTCTACTCTACTGTGTTTCCTATAGGGCCAAAACAGTTAGCTTGCTTAGAAAAAAAGAACTCTGCTTCCTACACACACAGGCCATATCTACTTCAACTCTGCTTAGGAAACTGACAAGAACACTAGCTCCTCTTCAGTCCAATACACTGTACTTCCTGGGAACAGACTCGAGTGCTATTTGCACTGTGTATGGCAATGGGAGTGCAATAGACACTTTCCTTACCAGAAAACAAATCTTGCTCGTAGGACCAAAAACTTCATGTGATTCAACTCCATTTAGGACTGGGAAACAAACGCTAGCTCGCCTTACAAGAAACACACTCTGCTTTTGAGAAAAGAGCACTCTTCTACTCTACTGTGTTTCCAATGGGGTCCGAACAGTGAGCTTGCTCAGAACAAAAGAACTGTGCTTCCTACACACACGGGCCATATCTAGTTCAACTCTGCTTAGGAAACTGACAAGAACAGTAGCTCCGCTTCAGTCCAATACACTGTACTTGCTGGGAACAGACGCGAGTGCTATTTGCCCTGAGTATGACAATGGGAGCGCAATAGTGACACTTCTTATCAGTAAACAACTCTTGCTCGTAGGACCAGAAACTGCATGTGATTCAACTCCATTTAGGACTGGGAAACAAACGCTAGCTCGCCTTACAAGAAACACACTCTGCTTTTGAGAAAACAGCACTCTTCTACTGTACTTTTTTATATGGGGCCCGAACAGTGAGCTTGCTCAGAACAGAAGAACTGTGCTTCCTACACACACGGGCCATATCTAGTTCAACTCTGCTTAGGAAACTAACAGGAACAGTAGCTCCTCTTCAGTCCAACACACTGTACTTGCTGGGAACAGACGGGAGTGCTTTTTGTACTGTGTATGGCAATGGGAGCCCAATAGTGACTTTCCTTACCAGAAAACATCTCTTGCTCTTAGGACCAGAAACTGCATGTGATTCAACTCCATTTAGGACTGGGAAACAAATGCTAGCTCGCCTTACATGAAGCACAGTCTGCTTTTGAGAAAAGAGCACTCTTCTACTCTACTGTGTTTCCTATGGGGTCTGAACAGTGAGCTTGCTCAGAAAAAAAGAACTGTGCTTCCTACACACACGGCTGTATCTAGTTCAAGTCTGCTTAGGAACCTGACAAGAACAGTAGATCCTCTTCAGTCCAATACAATGTACTTGCTGGGAACAGACGCCAGTGCTGTTTGCACTTTGTATGGCAATGGCAGCGCAATAGTGACTCTTCTTACCAGCAAACAAGTCTTGCTCATAGTACCAGAAATTGTATGAGATTCAACTCCATTTAGGACTGGGAAACAAAAGCTAGCTCGCCTTACAAGAAACACACTCTGCTTTAGAGAAAAGAGCACTCTTCTTCTCTACTGTGTTTCCTATGGGTTCCGAACAGTGAGCTTGCTCAGAATAAAAGAACTGTGCTTCCTACACACACGGGCCATATCTAGTTCAACTCTGCTTAGGAAACTGACAAGAACATTAGCTCCTCTTCAGTCCAATACACTGTACTTGCTGGGAACAGACGCGAGTGCTATTTGCACAGTGTATGGCAATTGGAGCACAATAGTGACTCGTCTTACCAGAAAACAACTCTTGCTTGTAGGACAAAAAACTGCATGTGACTCAACTTCATTTAGGACTGGGAAACAAACTCTAGCTCGCCTTACAAGAAACATACTCTGCTTTTGAGAAAAGAGCACTCTTCTACTCTACTGTGTTTCCTATAGGGCCAGAACAGTGAGCTTGCTCAGAACATAAGAACTGTGCTTCCTACACAAACGGCAATATCTAGTACAACTCTGCTTAGGAACCTGACAAGGACAGTAGATCCTCTTCAGTCCAATACACTGTACATGCTGGGAACAGACGCCAGTGCTATTTGCCCTGTGCATGACAATGGGAGCACAATAGTGACACTTCTTACCAGAAAACAACTCTAGCTCTTATGACCAGAAACTGCATGTGATTCAACTCCATGTAGGACTGGGAAACAAACGCTAGGTGGCCTTACAAGAAACACACTCTGCTTTTGAGAAAAGAGCACTCTTCTACTCTACTGTGTTTCCTATAGGGCCAGAAGAGTGAGCTTGCTCAGAACAAAAGAACTGTGCTTCCTACACGCACGGGCCATATCTAGTTCAACTCTGCTTAGGAAACTGACAAGAACAGTAGCTCCTCTTCAGTCTGCTACACTGTACTTGCTGGGAACGGGCGCAATGGCTATTTGCACTGTATATGGCAATGGGAGCACAATAGTGACTTTCCTTACCAGAAAACAACTCTTGCTCGTAAGACCAGAAACTGCATGTGATTCAACTCCATATAGGACTGGGAAACAAATGCTAGCTCGCCTTACAAGAAACACACTCAGCCTTAGAGAAAAGAGCACTCTTCTACTCTATTGTGTTTCCTAAGGGGTCCAAACTGTGAGCTTGCACAGAACAAAAAAACTGTGCTTCCTACACACACGGCCATATCTAGTTCAATTCTGCTTAGGTACCTGACAAGAACAGTAGATCCTCTTCAGTCCAATACACTGTACTTGCTGGGAACAGACGCCAGTGCTATTTGTCCTGTGTATGGCAATGGCAGGGCAATAGTGACTCTTCTTACCAGAAAACAACTCTTGCTCGTAGGACCAGAAACTGCATGGGATTCAACTCCATTTAGGACTGGGAAACAAACGCTAGCTCGCCTTACAAGAAACACACTCTGCTTTTGAGAAAAGAGCACTCTTCTACTCTACTGTGTTTCCTATCGGGTCCGAACAGTGAGCTTGCTCAGAACAAAAGAACTGTGCTTCCTACACAAACGGCCATATCTAGTTCAACTCTGCTTAGGGACCTGAGAAGGACAGTAGATCCTCTTCAGTCCAATACACTGTACATGCTGGGAACAGACGCCAGTGCTATTTGCCCTGTGCATGACAATGGGAGCACCATAGTGACACTTCTTACCAGAAAACAACTCTTGCTCTTATGACCAGAAACTGCATGTGATTCAACTCCATTTAGGAATGGGAAACAAACGCTAGGTGGCCTTACAAGAAACACACTCTGCTTTTGAGAAAAGAGCACTCTTCTACTCTACTGTGTTTCTTATAGGGCCAGAAGAGTGAGCTTGCTCAGAACAAAAGAACTGTGCTTCCTACACGCACGGGCCATATCTAGTTCAACTCTGCTTAGGAAACTGACAAGAACAGTAGCTCCTCTTCAGTCTGCTACACTGTACTTGCTGGGAACGGGCGCAATGGCTATTTGCACTGTATATGGCAATGGGAGCGCAATAGTGACTTTCCTTACCAGAAAACAACTCTTGCTCGTAAGACCAGAAACTGCATGTGATTCAATTCCATATAGGACTGGGAAACAAATGCCAGCTCGCCTTACAAGAAACACACTCAGCTTTAGAGAAAAGAGCACTCTTCTACTCTATTGAGTTTCCTAAGGGGTCCAAACAGTGAGCTTGCACAGAACAAAAAAACTGTGCTTCCTACACACACGGCCATATCTAGTTCAATTCTGCTTAGGTACCTGACAAGAACAGTAGATCCTCTTCAGTCCAATACACTGTACTTGCTGGGAACAGACGCCAGTGCTATTTGTCCTGTGTATGGAAATGGCAGGGCAATAGTGACTCTTCTTACCAGAAAACAACTCTTGCTCGTAGGACCAGAAACTGCATGGGATTCAACTCCATTTGGACTGGGAAACAAACGCTAGCTCGCCTTACAAGAAACACACTCTGCTTTTGAGAAAAGAGCACTCTTATTCACTACTGTGTTTCCTATGGCGTCCAAACAGTGAGCTTGCTCAGAACAAAAAAACTGTGCTTCCTACACATGGACCATATCCAGTTCAACTCTGCTTAGGATACTGACAAGAAAAGTAGCTCCTCTTCAGTTCAGTACAATGTACTTGCTGGGAACAGACGCGAGTGCTATTTGCACTGTGTGTGGCAATGGGAGCACAATAGTGACTCTTCTTACCAGAAAACAACTTATGACCAGAAACTGCATGTGATTCAACTCCATTTAGGACTGGGAAACAAACGCTAGCTCGCCTTACAAGAAACACACTCTGCTTTAGAGAAAAGAGCACTCTTCTACTCTACTGTATTTCCTATAGGGCCAGAATAGTGAGCTTGCTCAGAACAAAAGAACTGTGCTTCCTACACACGGGTCGTATCTAGTTCAACTCTGCTTAGGAAACTGACAAGAACAGTAGCTCCGCTTCAGTCCGATACACTGTACTTGCTGGGAACAGACTCGAGTGCTATTTGCACTGTGTATGGAAATGGGAGCGCAATAGTGACTTTCCTTACCAGAAAGCAACTCTTGCTCGTAGGACCAGAAACTGCATGTGATTCAACTCTATTTAGGACTGGGAAACAAATGCTAGCTCGGCTTACATGAAACACACTCTGCTTTTGAGAATAGAGCACTCATCTACCCTACTGTGTTTCCTATAGGGCCAGAACAGTGACCTTGCTCAGAACAAAAGAACTGTGCTTCCTACACACATGGCCATATCTAGTTCAATTCTGCTTAGGAAACTGACAAGAACAGTAGATCTTCTTCAATATAACACACTGTACATGTTGGACACAGAAGCCAGTGCTATTTGCCCTGTGTATGACAATGGGAGCACAATAGTGACTCTTCTTACCAGAAAACAACTCTTGCTCATAGGACCAGAAACTGCATGTGATTCAACTCCATTTATGACTGGGAAACAAACGTTAGCTCGCCTTACAAGAAACACACTCTGCTTTTGGAAAAGAGCACTCTTCTACTCTACTGGGTTTCCTATATTGCCAGAACAGTGAACTTGCTCAGAACAAAAGAACTGTGCTTCCTACACACACGGGCCATATCTAGTTCAACTCTGCTTAGGAAACTGACAAGAACATTAGCTCCTCTTCATTCCAATACACTGTACTTGCTGGGAACAGACGCGAGTGCTATTTGCACTGTGTATGGCAATTGGAGCACAATAGTGACTCGTCTTACCAGAAAACAACTCTTGCTCGTAGGACAAAAAACTGCATGTGACTCAACTTCATTTAGGACTGAGAAACAAACTCTAGCTCGCCTTACAATAAACATACTCTGCTTTTGAGAAAAGAGCACTCTTTTACTCTACTGTGTTTCCTATAGGGCCAGAACAGTGAGCTTGCTCAGAACATAAGAACTGTGATTCCTACACACACGGGCCATATCTAGTTCAACTCTGCTTAGGAAACTGACAAGAACAGTAGATCCTCTTCAGTCCAATACCCTGTACTTGCTGGGAACAGACGCGAGTGCTATTTGCACTGTGTATGGCAATGGGAGCCCAATAGTGACTCTTCTTACCAGAAAACAACTCTTGCTCGTAGGACCAAAAAACTGCATGGGATTCAACTCCATTTAGGACTGGGAAACAAACGCTAGCTCGCCTTACAAGAAACACACTCTGCTTTTGAGAAATGATCACTCTTCTACTCTACTGTGTTTCCTATAGGGCCAAAACAGTTAGCTTGCTTAGAAAAAAAGAACTCTGCTTCCTACACACACAGGCCATATCTACTTCAACTCTGCTTAGGAAACTGACAAGAACACTAGCTCCTCTTCAGTCCAATACACTGTACTTCCTGGGAACAGACTCGAGTGCTATTTGCACAGTGTATGTCAATGGGAGTGCAGTAGTCACTTTCCTTACCAGAAAACAAATCTTGCTCGTAGGACCAAAAACTTCATGTGATTCAACTCCATTTAGGACTGGGAAACAAACGCTAGCTCGCCTTAAAAGAAACACACTCTGCTTTTGAGAAAAGAGCACTCTTCTACTCTACTGTGTTTCCAATGGGGTCCGAACAGTGAGCTTGCTCAGAACAAAAGAACTGTGCTTCCTACACACACGGGCCATATCTAGATCAACTCTGCTTAGGAAACTGACAAGAACAGTAGCTCTGCTTAAGTCCAATACACTGTACTTGCTGGGAACAGACGCGAGTGCTATTTGCCCTGAGTATGACAATGGGAGCGCAATAGTGACACTTCTTATCAGTAAACAACTCTTGCTCGTAGGACCAGAAACTGCATGTGATTCAACTCCATTTAGGACTGGGAAACAAACGCTAGCTCGCCTTACAAGAAACACACTCTGCTTTTGAGAAAAGAGCACTCTTCTACTCTACTGTGTTTCCTTTGGGGTCTGAACAGTGAGCTTGCTCTGGACAAAAGAACTGTGCTTCCTACACACACAGCCATATCTAGTTCAATTCTGCTTAGGAAACTGAAAAGAACAGTAGATCCTCTTCAATACAATACACTCTACATGTTGGACACAGAAGCCAGTGCTATTTGCCCTGTGTATGACAATGGAAGCGCAATAGTGACTCTTCTTACCAGAAAACAACTCTTGCTCATAGGACCAGAAACTGCATGTGATTCAACTCCATTTAGGACTGGGAAACAAACGCTAGCTCACCTTACAAGAAACACACTCTGCTTTTGAGAAAACAGCACTCTTCTACTGTACTTTTTTATATGGGGGCCGAACAGTGAGCTTGCTCAGAACAGAAGAACTGTGCTTCCTACACACACGGGCCATATCTAGTTTAACTCTGCTTAGGAAACTAACAGGAACAGTAGCTCCTCTTCAGTCCAATACACTGTACTTGCTGGGGACAGATGTGAGTGCTATTTGCACTGTGTATGGCAATGGGAGCGTAATAGTGACTTTCCTTGCCAGAAAACAACTCTTGCTTGTAAACCAAAAACTGCATGTGATTCAACTCCTTTTAGGACTGGGAAACAAACGCGAGCTCGCCTTATAAGAAACACACTCTGATTTTGAGAAAAGAGCACTCTTCTACTCTATTGTGTTTCCTATAGGGCCAGAAGAGTGAGCTTGCTCAGAATAAAAGAACTGTGCTTCTTACACACACGGGCCATATCTAGTTCAACTCTGCTTAGGAAACTGACAAGAACAGTAGCTCCTCTTCAGTCCAATACACTGTACATCCTGGGAAAAGATGAGAGTGCTATTTGCAATGTGTATGGCAATGGGAGCCCAATAGTGACTCTTCTTACCAGAAAACAAATCTTGCTTGTAGGACCAGAAATTGCATGCGATTCAACTCTATTTCTGACTGGGAAACAAACACTAACTCGCCTTATGAGAAACAAACTCTGCTTTTGAGAAAAGAGCACTCTTCTACTCTACTGGGTTTCCTATATTGCCAGAACAGTGAACTTTCTCAGAACAAAAGAACTGTGCTTCCTACACACACGGGCCATATCTAGTTCAACTCTGCTTAGGAAACTGACAAGAACATTAGCTCCTCTTCATTCCAATACACTGTACTTGCTGGGAACAGACGCGAGTGCTATTTGCACTGTGTATGGCAATTGGAGCACAATAGTGACTTGTCTTACCAGAAAACAACTCTTGCTCGTAGGACAAAAAACTGCATGTGACTCAACTTCATTTAGGACTGAGAAACAAACTCTAGCTCACCTTACAAGAAACATACTCTGCTTTTGAGAAAAGAGCACTCTTCTACTCTACTGTGTTTCCTATAGGGCCAGAACAGTGAGCTTGCTCAGAATAAAAGAACTGTGCTTCTTACACACACGGGCCATATCTAGTTCAACTCTGCTTAGGAAACTGACAAGAACAGTAGCTCCTCTTCAGTCCAATACACTGTACATCCTGGGAAAAGATGAGAGTGCTATTTGCAATGTGTATGGCAATGGGAGCCCAATAGTGACTCTTTTTACCAGAAAACAAATCTTGCTTGTAGGACCAGAAATTGCATGGGATTCAACTCTATTTCTGACTGGGAAACAAACACTAGCTCGCCTTATGAGAAACAAACTCTGCTTTTGAGAAAAGAGCACTCTTCTACTCTACTGGGTTTCCTATATTGCCAGAACAGTGAACTTGCTCAGAACAAAAGAACTGTGCTTCCTACACACACGGGCCATATCTAGTTCAACTCTGCTTAGGAAACTGACAAGAACATTAGCTCCTCTTCAGTCCAATACACTGTACTTGCTGGGAACAGACACGAGTGCTATTTGCACTTTGTATGGCAATTGGAGCACAATAGTGACTCGTCTTACCAGAAAACAACTCTTGCTCGTAGGACAAAAAACTGCATGTGACTCAACTTCATTTAGGACTCAGAAACAAACTCTAGCTCGCCTTACAAGAAACATACTCTGCTTTTGAGAAAAGAGCACTCTTTTACTCTACTGTGTTTCCTATAGGGCCAGAACAGTGAGCTTGCTCAGAACATAAGAACTGTGATTCCTACACACACGGGCCATATCTAGTTCAACTCTGCTTAGGAAACTGACAAGAACAGTAGCTCCTATTCAGTCCAATACAGTGTACTTGCTGGGAAAAGACGCGAGTGCTATTTGCACTGTGTATGGCAATGGGAGCACAATAGTGTCTTTCCTTACCAGAAAACAACTCTTGTTCGTAGGACCAGAAATTGCATGTGATTCAACTCCATTTAGGACTAGGAAACAAATGCTAGCTCGCCTTACAAGAAACACACTTTGCTTTAGAGAAAAGAGCACGCTTCTACTCTACTGTGTTTCCTATAGGGCCAGAACAGTGAGCTTGCTCAGAACATAAGAACTGTGCTTCCTACACAAACGGCCATATCTAGTTCAACTCTGCTTAGGAACCTGACAAGGACAGTAGATCCTCTTCAGTCCAATACACTGTACATGCTGGGAACAGACGCCAGTGCTATTTGCCCTGTGCATGACAATGGGAGCACAATAGTGACACTTCTTACCAGAAAACAACTCTTGCTCTTATGACCAGAAACTGCATGTGATTCAACTCCATTTAGGACTGGGAAACAAACGCTAGGTGGCCTGACAAGAAACACACTCTGCTTTTGAGAAAAGAGCACTCTTCTACTCTACTGTGTTTCCTATAGGGCCAGAAGAGTGAGCTTGCTCAGAACAAAAGAACTGTGCTTCCTAAACGCACGGGCCATATCTAGTTCAACTGTGCTTAGGAAACTGACAAGAACAGTAGCTCCTCTTCAGTCCCATACACTGTACTTTCTGGGAACGGGCGCGAGGGTTATTTACACTGTATATGGCAATGGGAGCGCAATAGTGACTTTCCTTACCAGAAAACAACTCTTGCTCCTAAGACCAGAAACTGCATGTGATTCAACTCCATATAGGACTGGGAAACAAACGCTAGCTCGCCTTACAAGAAACACACTCAGCTTTAGAGAAAAGAGCACTCTTCTACTCTATTGTGTTTCCTAAGGTGTCCAAACAGTGAGCTTGCACAGAACAAAAAAACTGTGCTTCCTACACACACGGCCATATCTAGTTCAATTCTGCTTAGGTACCTGACAAGAACAGTAGATCCTCTTCAGTCCAATACACTGTACTTGCTGTGAACAGACGCCAGTGCTATTTGTCCTGTGTATGGCAATGGCAGGGCAATAGTGACTCTTCTTACCAGAAAACAACTCTTGCTTGTAGGACCAGAAACTGCATGGGATTCAACTCCATTTAGGACTGGGAAACAAACGCTAGCTCGCCTTACAAGAAACACACTCCGCTTTTGAGAAAAGAGCACTCTTATACACTACTGTGTTTCCTATGGCGTCCAAACAGTGAGCTTGCTCAGAACAAAAAAACTGTGCTTCCTACACATGGACCATATCTAGTTCAACTCTGCTTAGGTAACTGCCAAGAACAGTAGCTCCTCTTCAGTTCAATACAATGTACTTGCTGGGAACAGACGCGAGTGCTATATGCACTGTGTGTGGCAATGGGAGCACAATAGTGACTCTTCTTACCAGAAAACAACTTATGACCAGAAACTGCATGTGATTCAACTCCATTTAGGACTGGGAAATAAACGCTAGCTCGCCTTACAAGAAACACACTCTGCTTTAGAGAAAAGAGCACTCTTCTACTCTACTGTATTTCCTATAGGGCCAGAATAGTGAGCTTGCTCAGAACAAAAGAACTGTGCTTCCTACACACGGGTCGTATCTAGTTCAACTCTGCTTAGGAAACTGACAAGAACAGTAGCTCCGCTTCAGTCCGATACACTGTACTTGCTGGGAACAGACGCGAGTGCTATTTGCACTGTGTATGGAAATGGGAGCGCAATAGTGACTTTCCTTACCAGAAAACAACTCTTGCTCGTAGGACCAGAGACTGCATGTGATTCAACTCTATTTAGGACTGGGAAACAAGTGCTAGCTCGGCTTACATGAAACACACTCTGCTTTTGAGAATAGAGCACTCATCTACCCTACTGTGTTTCCTATAGGGCCAGAACAGTGACCTTGCTCAGAACAAAAGAACTGTGCTTCCTACACACACGGCCATATCTAGTTCAATTCTGCTTAGGAAACTGAAAAGAACAGTAGATCCTCTTCAATATAATACACTGTACATGTTGGACACAGAAGCCAGTGCTATTTGCCCTGTGTATGACAATGGGAGCACAATAGTGACTCTTCTTACCAGAAAACAACGCTTGCTCATAGGACCAGAAACTGCATGTGATTCAACTCCATTTATGACTGGGAAACAAACGTTAGCTCGCCTTACAAGAAACACACTCTGCTTTTGGAAAAGAGCACTCTTTCTCTCTACTGTTTTTCCTATGGGGTCCGAACATTGAGCTTGCTCAGAACAGAAGAACTGTGCTTCCTACACGCACGGGCCATATCTAGTTCAACTCTGCTTAGGAAACTGACAAGAACAGTAGATCCTCTTCAGTCCAATACCCTGTACTTGCTGGGAACAGACGCGAGTGCTATTTACACTGTGTATGGCAATGGGAGCCCAATAGTGACTCTTCTTACCAGAAAACAACTCTTGCTCCTAGGACCAGAAACTGCATGGGATTCAACTCCATTTAGGACTGGGAAACAAACGCTAGCTCGCCTTACAAGGAACACACTCTGCTTTTGAGAAATGATCACTCTTCTACTCTACTGTGTTTCCTATAGGGCCAAAACAGTTAGCTTGCTTAGAAAAAAAGAACTCTGCTTCCTACACACACAGGCCATATCTACTTCAACTCTGCTTAGGAAACTGACAAGAACAGTAGCTCCACTTCAGTCCAATACACTGTACTTCCTGGGAACAGACTCGAGTGCTATTTGCACTGTGTATGGCAATGGGAGTGCAATAGTCACTCTTCTTACCAGAAAACAACTCTTGCTCGTAGGACAAGAACCTTCATCGATTCAACTCCATTTAGGTCTGGGAAACAAACGCTAGCTCGCCTTACAAGAAACACACTCTGCTTTTGAGAAAAGAGCACTCTACTACTCTACTGTGTTTCCTATGCGGTCCGAACAGTGAGCTTGCTAAGAACAAAAGAACTGTGCTTCCTACACACACGGGCCATATCTAGTTCAACTCTGCTTAGGAAACTGACAAGAACAGTAGCACCGCTTCAGTCCAATACACTGTACTTGCTGGGAACAGACTAGAGTGCTAATTGCCCTGTGTATGATAATGGGAGCACAATAGTGACACTTCTTATCAAAAAACACCTCTTGCTCGTAGGACCAGAAACTTTGTGGGATTCAACCCCATTTAGGATTGGGAAACAAATGCTAGCTCGCCTTACAAGAAACACACTCTGCTTTTGAGAAAAGAGCAGTCTTCTACTCTACTGTGTTTCCTATAGGGCCAGAAGAGTGACCTTGCTCAAAATAAAAGAACTGTGCTTCTTACACACACGGTCCATATCTAGTTCAACTCTGCTTAGGAAACTGACAAGAACAGTAGCTCCTCTTCAGTACAATACACTGTACATCCTGGGGAAAAATGAGAGTGCTATTTGCAATGTGTATGGCAATGGGAGCCCAATAGTGACTCTTCTTACCAGAAAACAAATCTTGCTTGTAGGACCTGAAATTGCATGGGATTCAACTCTATTTCTGACTGGGAATCAAACACTAGCTCGCCTTATGAGAAACAAACTCTGCTTTTGAGAAAAGAGCACTCTTCTACTCTACTGGGTTTCCTATATTGCCAGAACAGTGAACTTGCTCAGAACAAAAGAACTGTGCTTCCTACACACACGGGCCATATCTTGTTGAACTCTGCTTACGAAACTGACAAGAACAGTAGATCCTCTTCAGTCCAATACACTATACATGCTGGGATCAGACGCCAGTGTTTTGTCCTGTGTATGACAATGGGAGCGCAAAGGTGACTCTTCTTCCCAGAAAACAACTCTTGCTCGTAGGACCAGAAACTGCATGTGAATCAACACCATTTAGGACTGGGAAACAAACACTAGCTTGCCTTAGAAGAAACACACTCTGGTTTTGAGAAAAGGGCACTCTTCTACTCTACTGTGTTTCCTATGGGGTCTGAACTGTGAGCTTGCTCAGAACAGAAGAACTGTGCTTCCTCCACACACGGTCCATATCTAGTTCAACTCTGCTTAGGAAACTGACAAGAACAGTATCTCCTCTTCAGTCCAATACACTGTACTTGCTGGGAACAGACTAGAGTGCTATTTGCACTGTGTACGGCAATAGGAGCACAATAGTGACTCTTCTTATCAGGAAACACCTCTTGTTTTTAGGACCAGAAACTGCATGGGATTCAACTCCATTTAGGACTGGGAAACAAACACTAGCTCGCCTTACAAGAAACACACTCTGCTTTTGAGAAAAGAGCATTCTTCTACTTTATTGTGTTTCCAAATGGGTCCGAACAGTGTGCTTGCTCAGAACAAAAGAAGTGTGCTTCCTACACACACGGGCCATATCTAGTTCAACTCCACTTAGGATACTGACAGGAACAGTAGCTCCTCTTCAGTCCAATACACTGTACTTGCTGGGAACAGATGCGAGTGCTATTTGCCCTGTGTATGACAATGGGAGCGCAATGGTGACTCTTCTTACCAGAAAACAACTCTTACTCGTAGGACCAGAAACTGCATGTGATTCAACTCCATTTAGGACTGGGAAACAAACGCTAGCTCGCCTTACAAGAAACACACTCTGCTTTTGAGAAAAGAGCACTCTTCTACTCTACTGTGTTTACTATGGGGTCTGAACAGTGAGCTTGCTCTGAACAAATAAACTGTGCTTCCTACACACACAGCCATATCTAGTTCAATTCTGCTTAGGAAACTGACAAGAACATTAGATCCTCTTCAATACAATACACTGTACATGTTGGACACAGAAGCCAGTGCTATTTGCCCTGTGTAAGACAATGGAAGCGCAATAGTGACTCTTCTTACCAGAAAACAATTCTTGCTCATAGGACCAGAAACTGCATGTGATTCAACTCCATTTAGTACTGGGAAACAAACGCTAGCTCGCCTTACAAGAAACACACTCTGCTTTTGAGAAAAGAGCACTCTTCTACTCTACTGTTTTTCCTATGGGGTCAGAACAGTGAGCTTGCTCAGAACAGAAGAGCTGTGATTCCTACACACACGGTCCATATCTAATTCAACTCTGCTTAGGAAACTGACAAGAACAGTAGATCCTCTTCAGTCCAATACCCTGTACTTGCTGGGAACAGACGCGAGTGCTATTTGCACTGTGTATGGCAATGGGAGCCCAATAGTGACTCTTCTTACCAGAAAACAACTCTTGCTCATGGTACCAGAACCTGCATGGGATTCAACTCCATTTAGGACTGGGAAACAAACTCTAGCTCGCCTTACAAGAAACACACTTTGCTTTTGAGAAATGATCACTCTTCTACTCTACTGTGTTTCCTATAGGGCCAAAACAGCTTGCTTAGAACAAAAGAAGTGTGCTTCCTACACACTCGGGCCATATCTAGTTCAATTCTGCTTTGGAAACTGCCAAGAACAGTAGATCCTCTTCAGTCCAATACACTGTACTTGCTGGGAAAAGACGCCAGTGCTATTTGCCCTGTGTATGACAATGTGAGCACAATAGTGACTCTACTTACATGAAAACAAATCTTGCTGGTAGGACCAGATACTGCATGGGATTCAACTCCATTTAGGACTGGGAAACAAACACTAGCTCGACTTACGAGAAACACACTCTGTATTGAGAAAACAGCACTCTTCTACTCTAATGTGTTTCCTATAGGGCAAGAACAGTGAGCATTCTCAGAACAAAAGAACTGTGCTTCCTACACACAGGGTTGATATCTAGTTCAACTCTGCTTAGGAAACTGACAAGAACAGTAGCTCCTCTTCAGTCCAATACACTGTACTTGCTGGGAACAGACGTGAGTGCTATTTGCACTGTGTATGGCAATGGGAGCACAATAGTGACTTTCCTTACGAGAAAACAAATCTTGCTCATAGGACCAGAAACTACATGTGATTCAACTCCATTTAGGACTGGGAAACAAACGCTAGCTCGCCTTACAAGAAACACACTCTGCTTTTGAGAAAAGAGCACTCTTCTACTGTACTGTGTTTCCTAAGGGGTCCGAACATTGAGCTTGCTCAGAAAAAAAGAAATGTGCTTCCTACACACACGGGCCATATCTAGTTCAACTCTGCTTAGGAAACTGACAAGAACAGTAGCTCCTCTTCAGTCCAATACACTGTACTTGCTGGGAACAGACGCAAGAGCTATTTGCACTTTGTATGCCAATGGGAGCGCAATAGTGACTTTCCTTACCAGAAAACAAATCTTGCTCATAGGACCAAAAACTGCATGTGATTCAACTCCATTTAGGACTGGGAAACCAACGCTAGTTCGCCTTACAAGAAACACACTCGGCTTTTGAGAAAAGAGCACTCTTCTACTCTACTGTGTTTCCTATGGGGTCTGAACAGTGAGCTTGCTCAGAACCAAAGAACTGTGCTTCCTACACACACGGGCCATATCTAGTTCAACTCTGCTTAGGAAACTGACAAGAATGGTAGCTCCTCTTCAGTCCAATACACTGTACTTGCTTGGAACAGATCCGAGTGCTATTTGCACTGTTTATGGCAATTGGAGCGCAATAGTGACTCTTCTTATCAGAAAACAACTCTTGCCCCTAGGACCAAAAACTGCATGTGATTCAACTCCATTTAGGACTGGGAAACAAACGCTAGCTCGCCTTACAAGAAACACACTCTGATTTTGAGAAAAGAGCACTCTTCTACTCTACTGTTTTTCCTATAGGGCCAGAACAGTGAGCTTGCTCAGAACAAAAGAACTGTGCTTCCTACACACATGGGCCATATCTAGTTCAATTCTGCTCAGGAAACTGAAAAGAACAGTAGATCCTCTTCAGTCCAATACACTGTACATGCTGGGAACAGACGCCAGTGCTATTTGCCCTGTGTATGACAATGGGAGCACAATAGTGACTCTTCTGACCAGAAAACAACTCTTGCTCATAGGACCAGAGACTGCATGTGATTCAACTCCATTTAGGATTGGGAAACAAACGCTAGCTCGCCTTACAAGAAACACACTCTGCTTTTGAGAAAAGAGCACTCTTCTACTCTACTGTGTTTCCTATGGGGTCCGAACACTGAGCTTGCTCAGAACAAAAGAACTGTGCTTCCTACACACACGGGATATATCTAGTTCAACTCTGCTTAGGAAACTGACAAGAACGGTAGCTCCTCTTCAGTCCAATACACTGCGCTAGCTGGGAACAGACGAGAGTGCTATTTGCACTGTGTATGGCAATAGGAGCGCAATAGTGACTCTTCTTATCAGAAAACACCTCTTGTTCGTAGGACCAGAAACTGCATGTGATTCAACTCCATTTCTTACTGGGAAACAAACACTAGCTTGCCTTACAAGAAACACACTCTGCTTTTGAGAAAAGAGCACTCTTTTACTCTACTGTGTTTCTTTGGGTTCCGAACAGTGAACTTGGTCAGAACAAAAGAACTGGGTTTCCTACACACACGGGCCATAACTAGTTCAACTCTGCTTATGAAATTGACAAGAACAGTAGCTCCGCTTCATTCAAATACACTGTACTTGTTGGGAAAAGATTCGAGTGCTATTTGCACTGTGTATGGCAATCGGAGCGCAAAGGTGACTTTCCTTACCAGAAAACATCTCATGCTCGTAGGAAGAAACACTGCATATGACTCAACTCCATTTAGGACTGGGAAAAAACGCTAGCTTGCATTACAAGAAACACACTCTGCTTTTGACAAAAGAGCACTCTTCTAAACTACTGTGTTTCATATAGGGCCAGAACAGTGAGCTTGCTCAGAAAAAAAGAACTGTGCTTCATACAAATACTGCCATATCTAGTTCAATTCTGCTTAGGAAACTGAAAAAAACAGTAGATTCTCTTCAATCCAATACACTGTATATGCTGGGAACAGACGCCAGTTCTATTTGCCCTGTGTATGACAATGGGAGCGCAATAGTGACTCTTGTTACCAGAAAACAACTCTTGCTCATAGGACGAGAAACTGCATGTGATTCAACTCCATTTGGGACTGGGAAACAAATGGTAGCTCGCCTTACAAGAAACACACTCTGCTTTTGAGAAAAGAGCACTCTTCTACTCTACTGTGTTTACTATGGGGTCTGAACAGTGAGCTTGCTCAGAACAAAAGAACTGTGCTTCCAACACACAGGGGCCATATATAGTTCAACTCTGCTCAGAAAACTGACAAAAACAGTAGATCCGCTTCAGTCCAATACACTATACTTGCTGGGAACAGACGCGAGTGCTATTTGCACTGTTTATGGCAATGGGAGCGCAATAGTGACTTTCCTTACCAGAAAACAACTCTTGCTCGTAGGACCAAAAACTGCATGTGATTCAACTCCATTTAGGACTGGGAAACAAACGCTAGCTCGCCATACAAGAAACACACTCTGCTTTTGATAAAAGAGCACTCTTCTACTCTACTGTGTTTCCTATAGGGCCAGAAGAGTGAGTTTGCTCAGAACAAAAGAACTGTGCTTCCTACACACATGGGCCATATCTAGTTCAACTCTGCTTGGGAAACTGACAAGAACAGTAGCTCCTCTTCAGTCCAATACACTGTACTTGCTGGGAACAGACGCCAGTGCTACTTGCACTGTGTATGCCAGCGGGAGCACAATAGTGACTTTCCTTACCAAAAAACAACTCTTACTCGTAGGACCAAAAACTGCATGTGATTCAACTCCATTTAGGACTGGGAAACAAACGCTAGCTCACCTTACAAGAAACACACTCTGCTTTGGAGAAATGATCACTCTTCTACTCTACTGTGTTTCCAATAAGGCCAAAACAGTTAGCTTGCTCAGAACAAAAGAACTGTGCTTCCTACACACACGGGCCATATCTAGTTCAATTCTGCTTAGGAAAATGACAAGAACAGTATATCCTCTTCAGTCCAATACACTGTACTTGCTGGGAACAGACGCCAAAGCTATTTGCCCTTTGTATGACAATGGGAGCACAATAGTGACTCTTCTGACCAGAAAACAACTCTTGCTCATAGGACAAGAAACTGCATGGGATTCAACTCCATTTAGGACTGGAAAACAAAAGCTAGCTCGCCTTACAAGAAACACACTCTGCTTTTGAGATAAGAGCACTCTTCTACTCTTCTGTGTTTCCTATGGGGTCCGAACAGTTAGCTTGCGCAGAACAAAAGAACTGTGCTTCCTACACACACGGGCCATATCTAGTTCAACTCTGCTTAGGAAACTGACAAGAACGGTAGCTCCTCTTCAGTCCAATACACTGTGCTAGCTGGGAAAAAACGCGAGTGCTATTTGCACTGTGTATGGCAATAGGAGCACAATAGTGACTCTTCTTATCAGAAACCACCTCTTGCTCGTAGGGCCAGTAATTGCATGGGTTTCAACTCCATTTCTGACTGGGAAACAAACACTAGCTCGCCTTACAAGAAACACACTCTGCTTTTGAGAAAAAAGCACTCTTCTACTCTACTGTGTTTCTTTGGGTTCTGAAAAGTGAGCTTGGTCAGAACAAAAGAACTGGGCTTCCCACACACAGGGGCCATATCTAGTTTAACTCTGCCTAGGAAATTGACAAGAACAGTATCTCGGCTTCAGTCCAATACCCTGTACTTCCTGGGAACAGACGCCAGTGCTATTTGCACTGTGTATGGCAATGGGAGCCCAATAGTGACTCTTCTTACCAGAAAAAAACTCTTGCTGGTAGGACCAGAAACTGCATGGGATTCAACTCCATTTAGGACTGGGAAACAAACGGTAGCTCGACTTACAAGAAACACACTCTGGATTGAGAAAACAGCACTCTTCTACTCTAATGTGTTTCCTATAGGGCCAGAACAGTGAGCATTCTCAGAACAAAAGAACTGTGCTTCCTACACACGGTACATATCTAGTTCAATTCTGCTTAGGAAACTGACAAGAACAGTAGCTCCTCTCCAGTCCAATACACTGTACTTGCTGGGAACACACTCGAGTGCTATTTGCACTGTGTATGGCAATGGTAGCACAATAGTGACTTTCCTTTCCAGAAAACAAACCTTGCTTGTAGGACCAAAAACCTCATGTGATTCAACACCATTTAGGACTGGGAAACAAACGCTAGCTCGCCTTTCAAGACACACACTCTGCTTTTGAGAAAAGAGCACTCTTCTACTCTACTCTGTTTCCAATGGGGTCCGAACAGTGAGCTTGCTCAGAACAAAAGAACTGTGTTTCCTACACACACGGGCCATATCTAGTTCAACTCTGCTTAGGAAACTGACAAGAACAGTAGCTCCACTTCAGTCCAATACACTGTACTTGCTGGGAACAGACGCGAGTGCTATTTACCCTGTGTATGACAATGGGAGCGCAATAGTGACACTTCTTATCAGTAAACACCTCTTGCTCGTAGGACCAGAAACTGCATGGGATTCAACTCCATTTATGACTGGGAAACAAACGCTAGCTCGCCTTACAAGAAACACACTCTGCTTTTGAGAAAAGAGCAGACTTCTACTCTACTGTGTTTCCTATGGTTTCCGAATAGTGAGCTTGCTCAGAACAAAAGAACTGTGCTTCCTACACACGGGCCATATCTAGTTCAACTCTGCTTAGGAAACTGACAGGAACAGTAGCTCCTCTTCAGTCGAATGCACTGTACTTGCTGGGAAAAGACCCGAGTGCTATTTGCACTGTGTATGGCAATAGGAGCACAATAGTGACTCTTCTTATCAGAAAACACCTCTTGCTCGTAGGACCAGAAACTGCATGGGATTCAACTCCATTTCTGACTGGGAAACAAATGCTAGCTCGCCTTACAAGAAACACACTCTGCTTTTGAGAAAAGAGCACTCTTCTACTCTACTGTGTTTCCTATGGGGGCCGAACAGTGAGCTTGCTCAGAACAAAAGAACTGTGCTTCCTACACACACGGGCCATATCTAGTTCAACTCTGCTTAGGAAACTGACAAGAACAGTAGCTCTGCTTCAGTCCAATACACTGTACTTGCTGGGAACAGACACGCGTGCTATTTGCACTGTGTATGGCAATAGGAGCGCAATAGTGACTCTTCTTATCAGAAAACACCTCTTGCTCGTAGGACCAGAAACTGCATGGGATTCAACTCCATTTCTGACTGGGAAACAAACACTAGCTCGCCTTACAAGAAACATACTCTGCTTTTGAGAAAAGAGGACTCATCTACTCTACTGTGTTTCCTATGGGGGCTGAACAGTGAGCTTGCTCAGAAAAAATGAACTGTGCTTCCTACACACACGGGACATATCTAGTTCAACTCTGCTTAGGAAACTGACAAGAACAGTAGCTCTGCTTCAGTCCAATACACTGTACTTGCTGGGAACAGACACGAGTGCTATTTGCACTGTGTATGGCAATAGGAGCGCAATAGTGACTCTTCTTATCAGAAAACACCTCTTGCTCGTAGGACCAGAAACTGCATGGGATTCAACTCCATTTCTTACTGGGAAACAATCGCTAGCTCGACTTACAATAAACACACTCTGGATTGAGAAAACAGCACTCTTCTACTCTAATGTGTTTCCTATAGGGCCAGAACAGTGAGCATTCTCAGAACAAAAGAACTGTGCTTCCTACACACACGGTCCCTATCTAGTTCAACTCTGCTTAGGAAACTGACAAGAACAGTAGCTCCTCTTCAGTCCAATACACTGTACTTGCTGCGAACAGACTCGAGTGCTATTTGTACTGTGTATGGCAATGGGAGCGCAAGAGTGACTTTCCTTACCAGAAAACAAATCTTGCTTGTAGGACCAAAAACTGCATGTGATTCCTCTCCATTTAGGACTGGGAAACAAACGCTAGCTCGCCTTACAAGAAACACACTCTGCCTTTGAGAAAAGAGCACTCTTCTACTCTACTGTGTTTCCTACAGGGCCAGAACAGTGAGCATGCTCAGAACAAAAGAACTGTGCTTCCTACACACACGGGCCATATCTAGTTCAACTCTGCTTAGGAAACTGACAAGAACAGTAGCTCCGCTTCATTCCAATACACTGTACTTGCTGGGAACAGACTAGAGTGCTATTTGCCCTGTGTATGACAATGGGATCGCAATAGTGACACTTCTTATCAGAAAACACCTCTTGCTCGTAGGACCAGAAACTGCATGGGATTCAACTCCATTTAGGATTGGGAAAGAAACGCTAGCTCGCCTTACAAGAAACACACTCTGCTTTTGAGAAAAGAGCAGTCTTCTACTCTACTGTGTTTCCTATGGTGTCCGAATAGTGAGCTTGCTCAGAACAAAAGAACTGTGCTTCCTACACACACGGGCCATATCTAGTTCAACTCTGCTTAGGAAACTGACAGGAACAGTAGCTCCTTTTCAGTCCAATACACCGTACTTGCTGGGAACAGACGCGAGTGCTTTTTGCACTGTGTATGGCAATGGGAGCCCAATAGTGTCTTTCCTTTTCAGAAAACAAATCTTGCTTGTAGGAACAAAAACTGCATGTGATTCAACTCCATTTGGGACTGGGAAACAAATGGTAGCTTGCCTTACAAGAAACACACTCTGCTTTTGAGAAAAGAGCACTCTTCTACTCTACTGTGTTTCCTTTGGGGTCTGAACAGTGAGCTTGCTCTGAACAAAAGAACTGTGCTTCCTACACACACGGGCCATATCTAGTTCAACTCTGCTTAGAAAACTGACAAGAACAATAGCTCCTCTTCAGTCCAACACCCTGTACTTGCTGGGAACAGACGCAAGTGCTATTTGCACTGTGTATTTCAAAGGGAGCACAATAGTGACTTCCCTTACCAGAAAACAACTCTTGCTCGTAGGACCAAAAACTGCATGGCATTCAACTCCATTTAGGACTGGGAAACAAACGCTAGCTCGCCTTACAAGAAACACACTCTGCTTTTGAGAAATGATCACTCTTCTACTCTACGGAGTTTCCTATAAGCCCAGAACAGTTAGCTTGCTTAGAACAAAAGAACTGTGCTTCCTACACACACGGGCCATATCTAGTTCAATTCTGCTTTGGAAAGTGACAAGAACAGTAGATCCTCTTCAGTCCAATACACTGTACTTGCTGGGAACAGACGCCAGTGCTATTTACCCTGTGTACGACAATGGGAGCACAATAGTGACTCTTCTTACCAGAAAACAACTCTTGCTAGTAGGACCAGAAACTGCATGGGATTCAACTCCATTTAGGACTGGGAAACAAACGCTAGCTCGACTTACAAGAAAAACACTCTAGATTGAGAAAAGAGCACTCTTCAACGCTAATGTGTTTCCTATAGGGCCAGAACAGTGAGCATTCTCAGAACAAAAGAACTGTGCTTCCTACACACATGGGCCATATCTAGTTCAACTCTGCTTAGGAAACTGACAAGAACAGTAGCTCCTCTTTAGTCCAATACACTGTACTTGCTGGGAACAGACGCGAGTCCTATTAGCACTGTGTATGGCAATGGGAGCACAATAGTGACTTTCCTTACCAGAAAACAACTCTTGCTCATAGGACCAAAAACTGGATGTGATTCAACTCCATTTCTGACTGGGAAACAATCGCTAGCTCGCCTTACAAGAAACACACTCTGCTTTTGAGAAAAGACCACTCTTCTACTCTACTGTGTTTCCTATGGGGTACAAACAGTGAGCTTGCTCAGAACAAAAGAACTGTGCTTCCTACACACACGGGCCATATCTAGTTTAACTCTGCTTAGGAAACTGACAAGAACAGTAGCTCCGCTTCTGTCCAATACACTGTACTTGCTGGGAACGGACGCCAGTGCTATTTGCACTGTGTATGGAATAGGGAGCACAATAGTGACTTTCCTTACCAGAAAACAACTCTTGCTCGTAGGACCAAAAACTGCATGTGATTCAACTCCATTTAGGACTGGGAAACAAACGCTAGCTCGCCTTACAAGAAACACACTCTGCTTTTGAGAAAAGACCACTCTTCTACTCTACTGTGTTTCCTATAGGGCCAGAACAGTGAGCTTGCTCAGAACAAAAGAACTGTGCTTCCTACACACATGGCCACATCTAGTTCAATTCTGCTTAGGAAAATGACAAGAACAGTAGCTCCTCTTCAGTCCAATACACTGACTGTACATGCTGGGAACAGACGCCAGTGCTATTTGCCCTGTGTACGACAATGGGAGTGCAATAGTGACTCTTCTTACCAAAAACACAACTCTTGCTCGTAGGACCAGAAACTGCATGTGATTCAACTCCATTTAGGACTGGGAAACAAACGCTAGCTCACCTTACAAGAAACACACTCTGCTTTTGAGAAAAGAGCACTCTTCTACTCTACTGTGAATCCTATGGGGTCCGAACAGTGAGCTTGCTCAGAACAAAAGAACTGTGCTTCCTAACCACACGGGCCATATCTAGTTCAACTCTGCTTAGGAAACTGACAAGAACAGTAGCTCCTCTTCAATCCAATGCACTGTACTTGCTGGGAACAGACGCGAGTGCTATTTGCACTGTGTATGGCAAAAGGAGCACAGTAGTGACTTCCCTTACCAGAAAACAACTCTTGCTCGTAGGACCAAAAACTGCATGTGATTCAACTCCATTTACGACTGGGAAACAAACGCTAGCTCGCCTTACAAGAAACACACTCTGCTTTAGAGAAATGATCACTCTTCTACTCTACGGTGTTTCCTATAGGGCTAGAACAGTTTGCTTGCTTAGAACAAAAGAACTGTGCTTCCTACACACACGGGCCATATCTAGTTCAATTCTGCCTTGGAAAGTGACAAGAACAGTAGATCCTCTTCAGTCCAATACACTGTACTTGCTGGGAACAGACGCCAGTGCTGTTTACCCTGTTTATGACAATGGGAGCACAATAGTGACTCTTCTTACCAGAAAACAACTCTTGCTAGTAGGACCAGAAACTGCATGGGATTCAACTCCATTTAGGACTGGGAAACAAACGCTAGCTCGACTTACAAGAAACACACTCTAGATTGAGAAAAGAGCACTCTTCAACGCTAATGTGTTTCCTACAGGGCCAGAACAGTGAGCATTCTCAGAACAAAAGAACTGTGCTTCATACATACATGGGCCATATCTAGTTCAACTCTGCTTAGGAAACTGAAAAGAACAGTAGCTCCTCTTCCGTCCAATACACTGTACTTGCTAGGAACAGACGCGAGTGCTATTTGCACTGTATGGCAATGGGAGCACAATAGTGACTTTCCTTACCAGAAAACAACTCTTGCTCATAGGACCAAAAACTGCATGTGATTCAACCCCATTTAGGACTGGGAAACAAACGCTAGCTCGCCTTACAAGAAACACACTCTGCTTTTGAGAAATGATCACTCTTCTACTCTACTGTGTTTCCTATAGGGCCAAAACAGTTTGCTTGCTTAGAAAAAACGAACTGAGCTTCCTACACACGTGCCATATCTAGTTCAATTCTGCTTTGGAAACTGACAAGAATAGTAGATCCTCGTCAGTCCAATACACTGTTCTTGCTGGGAACAGACGCCAGTGCTATTTGCCCTGTGTATGACAATGGGAGCACAATAGTGACTGTTCTTACCAGAAAACAACTCTTGCTGGTAGGACCAGAAACTGCATGGGATTCAACTCCATTAAGGACTGGGAAAAAACGCTAGCTCAAATTACAATAAACACACTCCGGATTGAGAAAACAGCACTCTTCTACTCTAAAGTGTTTCCTGTAGGGCCAGAACAATGAGCATTCTCAGAACAAAAGAGCTGTGCTTCCTACACACACGGTCCATATCTAGTTCAACTCTGCTTGGGAAACTGACAAGAACAGTAGCTCCTCTTTAGTCCAATACACTGTACTTGCTGGGAACAGAATCGAGTCCTATTTGCTCTGTGTATGGCAATGGGAGCACAATAGTGACTTTCCTTACCAGAAAACAACTCTTGCTCGTAGGACCAAAAACTGCATGTGATTCAACTCCATTTCTGACTGGGAAACAATCGCTAGCTCGCCTTACAAGAAACACACTCTACTTTTGAGAAAAGACCACTCTTCTACTCTACTGTGTTTCCTATGGGGTACGAACAGTGAGCTTGCTCAGAACAAAAGAACTGTGCTTCCTACACACCCGGGCCATATCTAGTTCAACTCTGCTTAGGTAACTGACAAGAACGGTAGCTCCTCTTCAGTCCAATACACTGTACTAGCTGGGAACCGACGCGAGTGCTATTTGCAATGTGTATGGCAATAGGAGCACAATAGTGACTCTTCTTATCAGAAAACAACTCTTGCTCATAGGACCAGAAACTGCATGGGATTCAACTCCAATTCTGACTGGGACCAAACACTAACTCGCCTTACAAGAAACTTACTCTGCTTTTGAGAAAAGAGCACTCTTCTACTCTACTGTGTTTCCTATGGGGTCCGAACAGTGAGCTTGCTCAGAACAAAAGAACTGTGCTTCCTACACAGGGGCCATATCTAGTTCAACTCTGCTTAGGAAACTGACAAGAACAGTAGCTCCGCTTCAGTCCAATACACTGTACTTTCTGGGAACAGACGCCAGTGCTATTTGTACTGTGTATGGAAATGGGAGCACAATAGTGACTTTCCTTACCATAAAACAACTCTTGCTCGTAGGACCAAATACTGCATGTGATTCAACTCCATTTAGGACTGGGAAACAAACGCTAGCTTGCCTTACAAGAAACACACTCTGCTTTTGAGAAAAGAGCACTCTTCTACTCTACTGTGTTTCCTATAGGGCCAGAACAGTGAGCTTGCTCAGAACAAAAGAACTGTGCTTCCTACACACATGGCCACATCTAGTTCAATTCTGCTTTGAAACATGACAAGAACAGTAGATCCTCTTCAGTCCAATACACTGTACTTGCTGGGAACAGACGCCAGTGCTATTTACCCTGTGTACGACAATTGGAGCACAATAGTGACTCTTCTTACCAGAAAACAACTCTTGCTAGTAGGACCAGAAACTGCATGGGATTCAACTCCATTTAGGACTGGGAAACAAACGCTAGCTCGACTTACAAGAAACACACTCTAGATTGAGAAAAAAGCACTCTTCAACGCTACTGTGTTTCCTATAGGGCCAGAACAGTGAGCATTCTCAGAATAAAAGAACTGTGCTGCCTACACACATGGGCCATATCTAGTTCAACTCTGCTTAGGAAACTGACAAGAACAGTAGCTCCTCTTTAGTCCAATACACTGTACTTGCTGAGAACAGACGCGAGTCCTATTTGCACTGTGTATGGCAATGGGAGCACAATAGTGACTTTCCTTACCAGAAAACAACTCTTGCTCATAGGACCAAAAACTGGATGTGATTGAACTCCATTTCTGACTGGGAAACAATCGCTAGCTCGCCTTACAAGAAACACACTCTGCTTTTGAGATAAGACCACTCTTCTACTCTACTGTGTTTCCTATGGGGTACGAAAAGTGAGCTTGCTCAGAACAAAAGAACTGTGCTTCCTACACACACGGGCCATATCTAGTTCAACTCTGCTTAGGAAACTGACAAGAATGGTAGCTCCTCTTCAGTCCAATACACTGTACTAGCTGGGAACAGACGCGAGTGCTATTTGCACTGTGTATGGCAATAGGAGCACAATAGTGACTCTTCTTATCAGAAAACAACTCTTGCTCATAGGACCTGTAACTGCATGGGATTCAACTCCAATTCTGACTGGGAAACAAACACTAATTAGCCTTACAAGAAACACACTCTGCTTTTGAGAAAAGAGCACTCTTCTACTCTAAAGTGTTTCCTATGGGGTCCGAACAGTGAGCTTGCTCAGAAGAAAAGAACTGTGCTTCCTACACACACGGGCCATGTCTAGTTCAACTCTGCTTAGGAAACTGACAAGAACAGTAGCTCCTCTTCAGTCCAATACACTGTACTTGCTGGGAACAGACGCCAGTGCTATTTGCAATGTGTATGGCAATGGGAGCGCAATAGTGACTTTCCTTACCAGAAAACAAATCTTGCTTGTAGGACGAAAAACTGCATGTGATTCAACACCATTTAGGACTGGGAAACAAACGCTAGCTCGCCTTACAAGAAACACACTCTGCTTTTGAGAAAAGAGCACTCTTCTACTCTACTGTGTTTCCTATGGGGTCCGAACAGTGAACTTGCTCAGAACAAAAGAACTGTGCTTCCTACACACATGGCCACATCTAGTTCAATTCTGCTTAGGAAACTGACAAGAACAGTAGCTCCTCTTCAGTCCAATACACTGACTGTACATGCTGGGAACAGACGCCAGTGCTATTTGCCCTGTGTATGTCAATGGGAGCAAAATAGTGTCTCTTCTTACCAAAAGGCAACTCTTGCTCGTAGGACCAGAAACTGCATGGGATTCAACTCCATTTAGGCCTGGGATACAAACGCTAGCTCGACTTACAAGAAACACACTCTAGATTGAGATAAGAGCACTCTTCAACGCTAATGTTTTTCCTATAGGGCCAGAACAGTGAGCATTCTCAGAACAAAAGAACTGTGCTTCCTACATACATGGGCCATATCTAGTTAAACTCTGCTTAGGAAACTGAAAAGAACAGTAGCTCCTCTTCAGTCCAATACACTGTACTTGCTAGGAACAGACGCGAGTGCTATTTGCACTGTGTATGGCAATGGGAGCACAATAGTGACTTTCCTTACCAGAAAAGAACTCTTGCTCGTAGGACCAAAAACTGCATGTGATTCAACCCCATTTAGGACTGGGAAACAAACGCTAGCTTGCCTTACAAGAAACACACTCTGCTTTTGAGAAATGATCACTCTTCTACTCTACTGTTTTTCCTATAGGGCCAAAACAGTTTGCTTGCTTAGAAAAAAAGGAACTGTGCTTCCTACACACGTGCCATATCTAGTTCAATTCTGCTTTGGAAACTGACAAGAACAGTAGATCCTCTTCAGTCCAATACACTGTACTTGCTGGGAACAGACGCCAGTGCTATTTGCCCTGTGTATGACAATGGGAGCACAATAGTGACTCTTCTTACCAGAAAACAACTCTTGCTGGTAGGACCAGAAACAGCATGGGATTCAACTCCATTAAGGACTGGGAAAAAACGCTAGCTCGAATTACAATAAACACACTCTGGATTGAGAAAACAGCACTCTTCTACTCTAAAGTGTTTCCTATAGGGCAAGAACAATGAGCATTCTCAGAACAAAAGAGCTGTGCTTCCTACACACACGGTCCATATCTAGTTCAACTCTGCTTGGGAAACTGACAAGAACAGTAGATCCTTTTCAGTCCAATACACTGTTCATGCTGGGAACAGACGCCAGTGCTATTTGCCCTGTGTATGACAATGGGAGCACAATAGTGACTCTTCTTATCAGAAAACAACTCTTGCTCATAGGACGAAAAACTGCATGTGATTCAACTCCATTTAGGACTGGGAAACAAACGCTAGCTCGCCTTACAAGAAACACACTCTGCTTTTGAGAAAAGAGCACTCTTCTACTCTACTGTCTTTCCTATGGGGTCCGAACAGTGAACTTGCTCAGAACAAAAGAACTGTGCTTCCTACACAAACGGACCATATCTAGTTCAACTCTGCTTAGGAAACTGACAAGAACGGTAGCTCCTCTTCAGGCCAATACACTGTACTAGCTGGGAACAGACGCGAGTGCTATTTGCACTGTTTATGGCAATCGGAGCGCAATAGTGACTCTTCTTATCATAAAACACCTCTTGTTCGTAGGACCAGAAACTGCATGGGATTCAACTCCATTTCTGACTGGGAAACAAACACTAGCTCACCTTATAAGAAACACACTCTGCTTTTGAGAAAAGAGCACTCTTCTACTCTACTGTGTTTCCTATGGGGTCTGAACAGTGAGCTTGCTCAGAACAAAAGACCTGTGCTTCCTACACACACAGGCCATATCTAGTTCAAGTCTGCTTAGTAAACTGACAAGAACAGTAGCTCCGCTTCAGTCCAATACACTGTACTTGCTGGGAACAGAGCAAGTGCTATTTACCCTGTGTATGACAATGGGAGCGCAATAGTGACTATTCTTACCAGAAAACAACTCTTGCTCGTAGGACCAGAAACTGCATGTGATTCAACTCCATTGAGGACTGGGAAACAAACGCTAGCTCCCCTTACAAGAAACACACTCTGCTTTTGAGAAAAGAGCACTCTTCTACTCTACTGTGTTTCCTTTGGGTTCTGAGCAGTGAGCTTGCTCTGAACAAAAGAACTGTGCTCCCTACACACACGGGCCTTATCTAGTTCAACTCTGCTTAGGAAACTGACAAGAACAATAGCTCCTCTTCAGTCCAACACCCTGTACTTGCTTGGAACAGACGCGAGTGCTATCTGCACTGTGTATTTCAAAGGGAGCACAATAGTGACTTCCCTTACCAGAAAACATCTCTTGCTCGTAGGACCAAAAACTGCATGTGATTCAACTCCATTTAGGACTGGGAAACAAACTCTAGCTCGCCTTACAAGAAACACACTCTGCTTTTGAGAAATGATCACTCTTCTACTCTACGGTGTTTCCTATAGGGCCAGAACAGTTAGCTTGCTTAGAACAAAAGAACTGTGATTCCTACACACACGGGCCATATCTAGTTCAATTCTGCTTTGGAAAGTGATAAGAACAGTAGCTCCTCTTCAGTCCAATACACTGTTCATGCTGGGAACAGACGCCAGTGCTATTTGCCCTGTGTCTGACAGTGGGAGCGCAAGAGTGACTCTTCTTACCAGAAAACAACTCTTGCTCGTAGGACCAGAAACTGCATGTATTTCAACTCCCATTTAGGACTGGGAAACAAACGCTAGCTCGCCTTACAAGAAACACACTCTGCTTTTGAGAAAAGAGCACTCTTCTACTCTACTGTGTTTCCTATTGGGTCCGAACAGCGAGATGGCTCAGAACAAAAGAACTG
>NW_026737110.1:0-50000 GCF_949786415.1 Peromyscus eremicus | reverse complement strand
CGTAGGAACAGAAACTACATGGGATTCAACTCCATTTAGGACTGGGAAACAAACGCTAGCTCGCCTTACAAGAAACAAACTCTGCTTTTAAGAAAAGAGCACAATTCTACTCTACTGTGTTTACTATGGGGTCCGAACAGTGAGCTTGCTCAGAACAAAAGAACTGTGCTTTGTACACACACCGACCATATCTAGTTCAACTCTGCTTAGGAAACTGACAAGAACAGTAGCTCCTCTTCAGTCCGATACACTGTATTTTCTGGGAACAGACGGGAGTGCTATTTGCACTGTGTATGGCAATGGGAGCTCAATAGCTACTTTCCTTACCAGAAAACAACTCTTTCTCGTAGGAACAGAAACTGCATGGGATTCAACTCCATTTAGGACTGGGAAACAATCGCTAGCTTGCCTTACAAGAAACACACTCTGCTTTTGAGAAAAGAGCACAATTCTACTCTACTGTGTTTCCTAGGTGTTCCAAACAGAGAGCTTGCTCAGAACAAAAGAACTGTGCTTCCTACACACACGGCCATATCTAGTTCAATTCTGCTTAGGAACCTGACTAGAACAGTAGATCTTCTTCAGTCCAATACACTGTACTTGCTGGGAACAGACGCCCGTGCTATTTGTCCTGTGTATGGCAATGGCAGCGCAATAGTGACTCTTCTTACCAGAAAACAACTCTTCCTCATAGGACCAGAAACTGCATGTGATTCAACTCCATTTAGGACTGGGAAACAAACACTAGCTCGCCTTACAAGAAACACACTCCGCTTTTGAGAAAAGAGCACTCTTCTACTCTTCTGTGTTTCCTATAGGGCCAGAACAGTGAGCTTGCTCAGAAAAAAAGAACTGTGCTTCCTACATACACGGGCCATATCTAGTTCAACTCTGCTTAGGAAACTGACAAGAACAGTAGCTCCTCTTCAGTCCAATACACTGTACTTGCTCGGAACAGACGCGAGTGCTATATGCACTGTGTATGGCAATTGGAGCACAATAGTGACTCGTCTTACCAGAAAACAACTCTTGCTCGTAGGACAAAAAACTGCATGTGACTCAACTCCATTTAGGACTGGGAAACAAAGCTAGCTCGCCTTCCAAAAACACACTCTGCTTTTGAGAAAAGAGCACTCTTCTACTCTACTGTGTTTCTTATGTGTTCCGAACAGTGAGCTTGCTCAGAACAAAAAAACTGTGCTTCCTACACACACAGCCATATCTAGTTCAAGTCTGCTTAGGAAACTGACAAGAACAGTAGCTCCTATTCAGTCCGATACACTGTACTTGCTGGGAACAGACGCGAGTGATATTTGCGCTGTATATGACATTTGGAGCGCAACAGTGACTCTTACCAGAAAACAACTCTTGCTCGTAGGACCAGAAACTGCATGTGACTCAACTCCATATAGGAATGGAAAACAAACGCTAGCTCCCCTTACAAGAAACACAATCTGCTTTTGAGAAAAGAGCACTCTACTACTCTACTGTGTTTCCTATGAGGTCCGAACAGTGAGCTTGCTCAGAACCAAAAAAAACGTGATTCCTACACACACCTCCACACCTAGTTCAATTCTGCCTAGTAACCTGACAAGAACAGTAGATCCTCTTCAGTCCAATACACTGTACTGCTGGGAACAGACAACAGTGCTATTTGTCCTTTGTATGGCAATGGCAGCGCAATAGTGACTCTTCTTACCATAAAACAACTCTTGCTCGTAGGACCAGAAACTGCATGTGATTCAACTCCATTTAGGACTGGGAAACAAACTCTAGCTTGCCTTACCAGAAACACACTCTGCCTTTGAGAAAAGAGCACAATTCTACTCTACTCTGTTTCCTAAGTTTTCCGAACAGAGAGCTTGCTCAGAACAAAAGAACTGTGCTTCCTACACACACGGCCATATCTAGTTCAATTCTGCTTAGGAAGCTGACAAGAACAGTAGATCCTCTTCAGTCCAATACACTGTACTTGCTGGGAACAGACGCCCGTGCTATTTGTCCTGTGTATGGCAATGGCAGCGCAATAGTGACTCTCCTTACCAGAAAACAACTCTTCCTCGTAGGACCAGAAACTGCATGTGATTCAACTCCATTTAGGACTGGGAAACAAACGCTAGCTCGCCTTACAAGAAACACACTCTGCTTTTGAGAAAAGAGCACTCTTCTACTCTACTGTGTTTCGTATAGGGCCAGAACAGTGAGCTTGCTCAGAACATAAGAACTGTGCTTCCGCCGGGCGGTGGTGGCGCACGCCTTTAATCCCAGCACTCGGGAGGCAGAGCCAGGCGGATCTCTGTGAGTTCGAGGCCAGCCTGGACTACCAAGTGAGTTCCAGGAGAGGCACAAAGCTACACAGAGAAACCCTGTCTCGAAAAACCAAAAAAAAAAAAAAAAAAAAAAAGAACTGTGCTTCCTACACACATGGCCATATCTAGTTCAAGTCTGATTAGGAACCTGACAAGAACAGTAGATCCTCTTCAGTCCAATACACTGTACTTGCTGGGAAAAGACGCCAGGGCTATTTGTCCCGTGTATGGCAATGACAGCGCAATAGTGACACTTCTTACCAGAAAACAGCTCTTGCTTGTAGGACCTGAAACTGCATGTGAATCAACTCCATTTAGGACTGGGAATCAAACGCTAGCTTGCCTTACAAGAAACACACTCTGCTTTTGAGAAACGAGCACTCTTCTACTCTACTGTGTTTCCTATGTGTTCCAAACAGTGAGATTGCTCAGAACAAAAGAACTGTGCTTCCTACACACGCTGGACATATCTCGATCAACTCTGCTTAGGAAACTGACAAGAACAGTAGCTCCTCTTCAGTCCGATACACTGTACTTGCTGGGAACAGATGGGAGTGCTATTTGCACTGTGTATGGCAATGGGAGCGCAATAGTGACTTTCCTTACCAAAAAACAACTCTTGCTCGTAGGACCAGAAACTGCATGTGATTCAACTCCATATAGGACTGGGAAACAAATGCTAGCTCAACTTACAAGAAACACACTCTGCTTTTGAGAAAAGAGCACTCTTCTACTCTACTGTGTTTCCTATGAGGTCCGAACAGTGAGCTTGCTCAGAACCAAAAAAAAAAACGTGATTCCTACACACACCTGCACACCTAGTTCAATTCTGCCTAGTAACCTGACAAGAACAGTAGATCCTCTTCAGTCCAGTTACTGTACTGCTGGGAACAGACAACAGTGCTATTTGTCCTGTGTATGGCAATGGCAGCGCAATAGTGACTCTTCTTACCATAAAACAACTCTTGCTCGTAGGACCAGAAACTGCATGTGATTCAACTCCACTTAGGACTGGGAAACAAACACTAACTCGCCTTACAAGAAACACACTCTGATTTAGAGAAAAAAGCAATCTTCTACTCTATTGTGTTTCCTAAGAGGTCCGAACAGTGAAATTGCTCAGAACAAAAGAACTGTGCTTCCTACACACACGGCCATATCTAGTTCAGTTCTGCTTAGGAACCTGACAAGAACAGTAGATCCTCTTCAGTCCAATACACTGTACTGCTGGGAACAGACAACAGTGCTATTAGTCCTGTGTATGGCAATGGCAGTGCAATAGTGACTCTTCTTACCATAAAACAACTCTTGCTCATAGGACCAGAAACTGCATGTGATTACACTATAGTTAGGACTGGGAAACAAACGCTAGCTCGCCTTACAAGAAACACACTCTGCTTTTGAGAAAAGAGCACTCTTCTACTCTACTGTGTTTCCTATAGGGCCAGAACAGTGAGCTTGCTCAGAACAAAAGAACTGTGCTTCCTACACTCGGGCCATATCTAGTTCAACTCTCCTTAGGAAACTGACAAGAACAGTAGCTCCTCTTCAGTCCAATACACTGTACTTGCTCGGAACAGACGCGAGTGCTATTTGCACTGTGTATGGCAATTGGAGCACAATAGTGACTCGTCTTACCAGAAAACAACTCTTGCTCATAGGACAAAAAACTGCATGTGACTCAGCTCCATTTAGGACTGGGAAACAAACGCCAGCTCGCCTTCCAAAACACACTCTACTTTTGAGAAAAGAGCACTCTTCTACTCTACTGTGTTTCCTATGGGGTCCAAACAGTGAGCTTGCTCAGAACAAAAGAACTGTGATTCCTACATACACCGATCATATCTAGTTCAATTCTGCTTAGGAAACTGACAAGAACAGTAGCTCCTATTCAGTCCAATACACTGTACTTGCTGGGAACAGACGCGAGTGCTATTTGCACTGTGTATGGCAATGGGAGCACAATAGTAACTTTCCTTACCAGAAAACAACTCTTGCTCATAGGACCGGAAACTGCCTGTGAATGAACTCCATTTAGGACTAGGAAACAAACGCTAGCTCGCCTTACAAGAAACACACTCTGCTTTTGAGAAACGAGCACTCTTCTACTCTACTGTGTTTCCTATGGGGTCCAAAATGAGATTGCTCAGAACAAAAGAACTGTGCTTCCTACACACGCTGGACATATCTCGATCAACTCTGCTTAGGAAACTGACAAGAACAGTAGCTCCTCTTCAGTCCGATACACTGTACTTGCTGGGAACAGATGGGAGTGCTATTTGCACTGTGTATGGCAATGGGAGCGCAATAGTGACTTTCCTTACCAAAAAACAACTCTTGCTCGTAGGACCTGAAACTGCATGTGATTCAACTCCATATAGGACTGGGAAACAAACGCTAGCTCGCCTTACAAGAAACACACTCTGCTTTTGAGAAAAGAGCACTCTTCTACTCTAATGTGTTTCCTATAGGGCCAGAACAGTGAGCTTGCTCAGAAAAAAAGAACTGTGCTTCCTACATACACGGGCCATATCTAGTTCAACTCTGCTTAGGAAACTGACAAGAACAGTAGCTCCTCTTCAGTCCAATACACTGTACTTGCTCGGAACAGACGCGAGTGCTATTTGCACTGTGTATGGCAATTGGAGCACAATAGTGACTCGTCTTTCCAGAAAACAACTCCTGCTCGTAGGACAAAAAAACTGCATGTGACTCAACTCCATTTAGGACTGGGAAACAAACGCTAGCTCGCCTTCCAAAAACACACTCTGCTTTTGAGAAAAGAGCACTCTTCTACTCTACTGTGTTTCTTATGAGTTCCGAACAGTGAGCTTGCTCAGAACAAAAAACTGTGCTTCCTACACACACGGCCATATCTTGTTCAAGTCTGCTTAGGAAACTGACAAGAACAGTAGCTCCTATTCAGTCCGATACACTGTACTTGCTGGGAACAGACGCGAGTGCTATTTGCACTGTATATGACATTTGGAGCGCAACAGTGACTCTTCTTACCAGAAAACAACTCTTCCTCGTAGGACCAGAAACTGCATGTGACTCAACTCCATATAGGACTGGGAAACAAACACTAGCTCCCCTTACAAGAAACACAATCTGCTTTTGAGAAAAGAGCACTCTACTACTCTACTGTGTTTCTTATAGGGCCAGAACAGTGAGCTTGCTCAGAACAAAAGAACTGTGCTTCCTACACACACGGCCATATCTAGTTCAACTCTGCTTAGGAACTTGACAAGAACAGTAGATCCTCTTCAGTCCAATACACTGTACTGCTGGGAACAGACAACAGTGCTATTAGTCCTGTGTATGGCAATGGCAGCGCAATAGTGACTCTTTTTACCAAAAAACAACTCTTGCTCGTAGGACCAGAAACTGCTTGTGATGACACTCCATTTAGGACTGGGAAACAAACGCTAGCTCGCCTTACAAGAAACACACTCTGCTTTTGAGAAAAGAGCACTCTTCTACTCTACTGTGTTTCCTATAGGGCCAGAACAGTGAGCTTGCTCAGAACTAAAGAAATGTGCTTCCTACACTCGGGCCATATCTAGTTCAACTCTGCTTAGGAAACTGACAAGAACAGTAGCTCCTCTTCAGTCCAATACACTGTACTTGCTCAGAACAGACGCGAGTGCTACTTGCACTGTGTATGGCAATGGGAGCACAATAGTAACTTTCCTTACCAGAAACAACTCTTGCTCATAGGACCGGAAACTGCCTGTGATTGAACTCCATTTAGGACTAGGAAACAAACGCTAGCCTGCCTTACAAGAAACACACTCTGCTTTTGAGAAAAGAGCACTCTTCTACTCTACTGTGTTTCCTATGAGGTCCGAACAGTGAGCTTGCTCAGAACCAAAAAAAACGTGATTCTTACACACACCACCACACCTAGTTCAATTCTGCTTAGTAACCTGACAAGAACAGTAGATCCTCTTCAGTCCAATACACTGTACTGCTGGGAACAGACAACAGTGCTATTTGTCCTGTGTATGGCAATGGCAGCGCAATAGTGACTCTTCTTACCATAAAACAACTCTTGCTCGTAGGACCAGAAACTGCATGTGATTCAACTCCATTTAGGACTGGGAAACAAACGCTAGCTCGCCTTACAAGAAACACACTCTGCTTTTGAGAAAAGAGCACTCTTCTACTCTACTGTGTTTCCTATGAGGTCCGAACAGTGAGCTTGCTTAGAACAAAAAAAACGTGATTCCTACACACACCGCCACACCTAGTTCAATTCTGCTTAGTAACCTGACAAGAACAGTAGATCCTCTTCAGTCAAATACACTGTACTGCTGGGAACAGACAACAGTGCTATTTGTCCTGTGTATGGCAATGGCAGCGCAAGAGTGACTCTTCTTACCATAAAACAACTCTTGCTCGTAGGACCAGAAACTGCATGTGATTCAACTCCATTTAGGACTGGGAAACAAACGCTAGCTCGCCTTAAAAGAAACACACTCTGCTTTTGAGAAAAGAGTACTCTTCTACTCTACTGTGTTTCCTATGGGGTCCAAACAGTGAGCTTGCTCAGAACAAAAGAACTGTGCTTCCTACACACACGGACCATATCTAGTTCAGCTCTGCTTAGGAAACTGACAAGAACAGTAGCTCCTCTTCAGTCCAATACACTGTACTTGCTGGGAACAGACGCCAGTGCTATTTGTCCTGTGTAGGGCAATGGCAGCGCAATATTGACTCTTCTTACCAGAAAACAACTCTTGCTCATAGGACCAGAAACTGCATGGGATTCAACTCCATTTAGGACTGGGAAACAAACGCTAGCTCGCCTTACAAGAAACACACTCTGCTTTTGAGAAAAGAGAACTCTTCTACTCTACTGAGTTTCCTATGTGGTCCAAACAGTGAGCTTGCTCAGAACAAAAGAACTGTGCTTCCTACGAACACCGACCATATCTAGTTCAACTCTGCTTAGGAAACTGACAAGAACAGTAGCTCCTATTCAGTCCAATACACTGTACTTCCTGGGAACAGACGCGAGTGCTATTTGCACTGTGTATGGCAATGGGAGCACAATAGTAACTTTTCTTACCAGAAAACAAATCTTGCTCATAGGACCGGAAACTGCCTGTGATTGAACTCCATTTAGGACTAGGAAACAAACTCTAGCTCGCCTTACAAGAAACACCCTCTGCTTTTGAAGAAAAGAGCACTCTTCTACTCTACTGTGTTTCCTATGAGGTCCGAACAGTGAGCTTGCTCAGAACAAAAAAAAAACGTGCTTCCTACACACACCGCCACACCTAATTCAATTCTGCTGAAGAACCTGACTAGAACAGTAGATCCTCTTCAGTCCAATACACTGTACTCCTGGGAACAGACAACAGTGCTATTTGTCCTGTGTATGGCAATGGCAGCGCAATAGTGACTCTTCTTACCATAAAACAACTCTTGCTCGTAGGACCAGAAACTGCATATGATTCAACTCCGCTTAGGACTGGGAAACAAACGCTAGCTCTCCTTACAAGAAACACACTCTGCTTTAGAGAAAAGAGCACTCTTCTACTCTACTGTGTTTCTTATAGGGCCAGAACAGTGAGCTTGCTCAGAACAAAAGAACTGTGCTTCCTACACACACCGACCATATCTAGTTCAACTCTGCTTAGGAAACTGACAAGAACAGTAGCTCCACTTCAGTCCGATACACTGTATTTGCTGGGAACAGACGCGAGTGCTATTTGCACTGTGTATGGCAATGGGAGCTCAATAGTTACTTTCCTTACCAGAAAACAACTCTTGCTTGTAGGAACAGAAACTGCATGGGATTCAACTACATTTAGGACTGGGAAACAAACGCTAGCTCGCCTTACAAGAAACACACTCTGCTTTTGAGAAAAGAGCACAATTCTACTCTACTGTGTTTACTATGGGGTACGAACATGAGCTTGCTCAGAACAAAAGAACTGTGCTTCCTACACACACCGACCATATCTAGTTCAACTCTGCTTAGGAAACTGACAAGAACAGTAGCTCCTCTTCAGTCCGATACACTGTATTTGCAGGGAACAGACGCGAGTGCTATTTGCACTGTGTATGGCAATGGGAGGTCAATAGTTACTTTCCTTACCAGAAAACAACTCTTGCTCGTAGGAACAGAAACTGCATGGGATTCAACTCCATTTAGGACTGGGAAACAAACGCTAGCTCACCTTACAAGAAACACACTCTGCTTCTGAGAAAAGAGCACAATTATACTCTACTGGGTTTCCTATGGTGTCCGAACAGAGAGCTTGCTCAGAACAAAAGTACTGTGCTTCCTACACACACGGCCATATCTAATTCAATTCTGCTTAGGAACCTGACAAGAACAGTAGATCCTCTTCCGTACAATACACTGTACTTGCTGGGAAAAGACGCCAGTGCTATTTGTCCTGTGTATGGCAATGGCAGCACAATAGTGACTCTTCTTACCAGAAAACAACTCTTGTTTGTAGGACCAGAAACTGCATGTGATTCAACTCCATATTGGACTGGGAAAAAAACGCTAGCTCGCCTTACAAGAAACACACTCTGATTTTGAGAAAAGAGCACTCTTCTACTTTACTGTGTTTCCTATGGGGTCCAAACAGTGAGCTTGCTCAGAACAAAAGAACTGTGCTTCCTGCACGGGAAATATCTAGTTCAACTCTGCTTAGGAAACTGACAAGAACAGTAGCTCCTATTCAGTCCAATACACTGTACTTGATGGAAACAGATGCGAGTGCTATTTGCAATGTGTATGGCATTTGGAGCACAATAGTGACTCTTCTTACCAGAAAACATCTCTTGCTCGTAGGACCAGAAACTGCATGTGATTCAACTCCATTTAGGCCTGGGAAACAAATGATAGCTCGCCTTACAAGAAACACACTCTGCTTTAGAGAATAGAGCACTCTTCTACTCTACTGTGTTTACTATAGCGCCAGAACAGTGAGTTTGCTCAGAACAAAAGAACTGTACTTCCTACACTCGGGCCATATCTAGTTCAACTCTGCTTAGGAAACTGATAAGAACCGTAGCTCCTCTTCAGTCCGATACACTGTACTTCCTGGGAACAGACGGGACTGCTATTTGCACTGTGTATGGCTATTGGAGCACAATAGTGACTCGTCTTACCAGAAAACAACTCTTGCTCATAGGACAAAAAACTGCATGTGACTCAACTCCATTTAGGACTAGGAAACCAACGCTAGCTCGCCTTACAAGAAACACACTCTGCTTTTGAGAAAAGAGCACTCTTCTACTCTACTGTGTTTCCTATGGGTTCCGAACAGTGAGCTTGCTCAGAACAAAAAACTGTGCTTCCTACACTCACGGCCATATCTAGTTCAAGTCTGCTTAGGAACCTGACAAGAACAGTTGATCCTCTTCCATCCAATACACTGTACTTCCTGGGAAAACACACCAGTGTTATTTGTCCTGTGTATGGCAAAGGCAGCGCAATAGTGACTCTTCTTACCAGAAAACAACTCTTCCTTGTAAGACCAGAAACTGCATGTGATTCAACTCCATTTAGGACTGGGAAACAAACGCTAGCTTGCCCTACAAGAAACACACTCTGCTTTTAAGAAAAGAGCACTCTTCTACTCTACTGTGTTTCCTATGGGGTCCAAACAGTGAGCTTCCTCAGAACAAAAGAACTGTGCTTCCTACACACACGGGCCATATCTAGTTCAACTCTGCTTAGGATACTGACAAGAACAGTAGCTCCTCTTCAGTCCGATACACTGTACTTGCTGGGAACAGACGCGAGTGCTATTTGCACTGTGTATGGCAATGGGAGCACAATAGTGACTTCCTTACCAGAAACCAACTCTTGCTCGTAGGACCAGAAACTGCATGTGATTCAACTCCATTTAGGACTGCGAAACAAACGCTTGCTCGCCTTACAAGAAACACACTCTGCTTTATTGAAAAGAGCACTCTTCTACTCTACTGTGTTTCCTATAGGGCCAGAACAGTGAGCTTGCTGAGAACAAAAGAACTGTGCTTCCTACACACATGGACCATATCTAGTTCAACTCTGCTTAGGAAACTGACCAGAACAGTTGCTCCTATTCAGTCCAATACACTGTACTTGCTCGAAACAGACGCGAGTGCTATTTGCACTGTGTATGGCAATTGGAGCACAATAGTGACTCATCTTACCAGAAAACATCTCTTGCTCGTAGGACCAAAAACTGCCTGTGACTCAACTCCATTTAGGACTGGGAAACAAACGCGAGCTCGCCTTACAAGAAACACACTCTGCTTTAGAGAAAAGAGCACTCTTCTACTCTACTGTGTTTCCTATGGGTTCCGAACAGTGAGCTTGCTCAGAACAAAAAACTGTGCTTCCTACACACACGGCCATATCTAGTTCAAGTCTGCTTAGGAACCTGACAAGAACAGTAGATCCTCTTCCATCCAATACACTGTACTTGCTGGGAAAACAAACCAGTGTTATTTGTCCTGTGTATGGCAAAGGCAGCGCAATAGTGACTCTTCTTACCAGAAAACAACTCTTCCTTGTAAGACCAGAAACTGCAAGTGATTCAACTCCATTTAGGACTGGGAAACAAACGCTAGCTCGCCCTACAAGAAACACACTCTGCTTTTAAGAAAAGAGCACTCTTCTACTCTACTGTGTTTCCTATGGGGTCCAAACAGTGAGCTTGCTCAGAACAAAAGAACTGTGCTTCCTACACACGCGGGACATATCTCGTTCAAATCTGCTTAGGAAACTGACAAGAACAGTAGCTCCTATTCAGTCCGATACACTGTACTTGCTGGGAACAGACGTGAGTGCTATTTGCACTGTGTATGGCAATGAGAGCGCAATAGTGTCTCATCTTACCAGAAAACAACTCTTGCTCGTAGGACCAAAAACTGCCTGTGACTCAACTCCATTTAGGACTGGGAAAATAATGCGAGCTCGCCTTACAAGAAACACACTCTGCTTTAGAGAAAAGAGCACTCTTCTACTCTACTGTGTTTCCTATGGCGTCCGAACAGTGAGCTTGCTCAGAACAAAAAAAACTGTGCTTCCTACACACACGGCCATATCTAGTACAAATCTGCTTAGGAACCTGACAAGAACAGTAGACCCTCTTCCGTCCAATACACTGTACTTGCTGGGAAAAGACGCCAGTGCTATTTGTCCTGTGTTTGGCAATGGCAGCACAATAGTGACTCTTCTTACCAGAAAACAACTCTTGTTTGTAGGACCAGAAACTGCATGTGATTCAACTCCATATTGAACTGGGAAAAAACGCTAGCTCGCCTTACAAGAAACACACTCTGATTTTGAGAAAAGAGCACTCTTCTAATCTACTGTTTTTCCAATGGGGTCCAAACAGTGAGCTTGCTCAGAACAAAAGAACTGTGATTCACACACACACCGACCATATCTAGTTCAACTCTCCTTAGGAAACTGAAAAGAACAGTAGCTCCTATTCAGTCCAATACACTGCACTTGCTGGGAACAGACGCCAGTGATATTTGCACTGTGTATGGCAATGGGAGCACAATAGTAACTTTCCTTACCAGAAAACAACTCTTGCTCATAGGACCGGAAACTGCCTGTGATTGAACTCCATTTAGGACGGGGAAACAAACGCTAGCTCGCCTTACAAGAAACACACTCTGCTTTTGAGAAAAGAGCACTATGCTACTCTACTGTGTTTCCTATGAGGTCCGAACAGTGAGCTTTCTCAGAACAAAAAAAACCGTGATTCCTACACACACCGCCACACCTAGTTCAATTCTGCTTAGGAACCTGACAAGAAAAGTAGATCCTCTTCAGTCCAATACACTGTACTGCTGGGAACAGACAACAGTGCTATTTGTCCTGTGTATGGCAATGGCAGCGCAATAGTGAATATTCTTACCATAAAACAACTCTTGCTCGTAGTTCCAGAAACTGCATGGGATTCAACTCCAATTTGGACTGGGAAACAAACGCTAGCTCGCCTTACAAGAAACACACTCTGCTTTTGAGAAAAGAGCACTCTTCTACTCTACTGAGTTTCCTATGGGGTCCAAACAGTGAGCTTGCTCAGAACAAAAGAACTCTGCTTCCTACACACACCGACCATATCTAGTTCAACTCTGCTTAGGAAACTGACAAGAACAGTAGCTCCTATTCAGTCCAATACACTGAACTTCCTGGGAACAGACGCTAGTGCTATTTGCACTGTGTATGGCAATGGGAGCACAATAGTAACTTTCCTTACCAGAAAACAAGTCTTGCTCATAGGACCGGAAACTGCCTGTGATTGAACTCCATTTAGGACTAGGAAACAAACTCTAGCTCGCCTTACAAGAAACACACTCTGCTTTTGAGAATAGAGCACTCTTCTACTCTACTCTGTTTCCTATGAGGTCCGAACAGTGAGCTTGCTCAGAACAAAAAAAACGTGCTTCCTACACACACCGCCACACCTAGCTCAATTCTGATTAGGAACCTGACAAGAACAGTAGATCCTCTTCAGTCCAATACACTGTACTCCTGGGAACAGACAACAGTGCTATTTGTCCTGTGTATGTCAATGGGAGCACAACAGTGACTCATCTTACCAGAAAACATCTCTTGCTCGTAGGACCAAAAACTGCCTGTGACTCAACTCCATTTAGGACTGGGAAACAAACGCGAGCTCGCCTTACAAGAAACACACTCTGCTTTAGAGAAAAGAGCACTCTTCTACTCTACTGTGTTTCCTATGGGTTCCGAACAGTGAGCTTGCTCAGAACAAAAAACTGTGCTTCCTACACACACGGCCATATCTAGTTCAAGTCTGCTTAGGAACCTGACAAGAACAGTAGATCCTCTTCCATCCAATACACTGTACTTGCTGGGAAAACAAACCAGTGTTATTTGTCCTGTGTATGGCAATGGCAGCGCAATAGTGACTCTTCTTACCATAAAACAACTCTTGCTCGTAGGACCAGAAACTGCATGTGATTCAACTCCACTTAGGACTGGGAAACAAACACTAACTCGCCTTACAAGAAACACACTCTGATTTAGAGAAAAAAGCAATCTTCTACTCTATTGTGTTTCCTAAGAGGTCCGAACAGTGAAATTGCTCAGAACAAAAGAACTGTGCTTCCTACACACACGGCCATATCTAGTTCAGTTCTGCTTAGGAACCTGACAAGAACAGTAGATCCTCTTCAGTCCAATACACTGTACTGCTGGGAACAGAAAACAGTGCTATTAGTCCTGTGTATGGCAATGGCAGTGCAATAGTGACTCTTCTTACCATAAAACAACTCTTGCTCATAGGACCAGAAACTGCATGTGATTACACTATAGTTAGGACTGGGAAACAAACGCTAGCTCGCCTTACAAGAAACACACTCTGCTTTTGAGAAAAGAGCACTCTTCTACTCTACTGTGTTTCCTATAGGGCCAGAACAGTGAGCTTGCTCAGAACAAAAGAACTGTGCTTCCTACACTCGGGCCATATCTAGTTCAACTCTCCTTAGGAAACTGACAAGAACAGTAGCTCCTCTTCAGTCCAATACACTGTACTTGCTCGGAACAGACGCGAGTGCTATTTGCACTGTGTATGGCAATTGGAGCACAATAGTGACTCGTCTTACCAGAAAACAACTCTTGCTCATAGGACAAAAAACTGCATGTGACTCAGCTCCATTTAGGACTGGGAAACAAACGCCAGCTCGCCTTCCAAAACACACTCTACTTTTGAGAAAAGAGCACTCTTCTACTCTACTGTGTTTCCTATGGGGTCCAAACAGTGAGCTTGCTCAGAACAAAAGAACTGTGATTCCTACATACACCGATCATATCTAGTTCAATTCTGCTTAGGAAACTGACAAGAACAGTAGCTCCTATTCAGTCCAATACACTGTACTTGCTGGGAACAGACGCGAGTGCTATTTGCACTGTGTATGGCAATGGGAGCACAATAGTAACTTTCCTTACCAGAAAACAACTCTTGCTCATAGGACCGGAAACTGCCTGTGATTGAACTCCATTTAGGACTAGGAAACAAACGCTAGCTCGCCTTACAAGAAACACACTCTGCTTTTGAGAAAAGAGCACTCTTCTACTCTACTGTGTTTCCTATGAGGTCCGAACAGTGAGCTTGCTCAGAACCAAAAAAAACGTGATTCCTACACACACCTCCACACCTAGTTCAATTCTGCCTAGTAACCTGACAAGAACAGTAGACCCTCTTCAGTCCAATACTGTACTGCTGGGAACAGACAACAGTGCTATTTGTCCTTTGTATGGCAATGGCAGCGCAATAGTGACTCTTCTTACCATAAAACAACTCTTGCTCGTAGGACCAGAAACTGCATGTGATTCAACTCCATTTAGGACTGGGAAACAAACTCTAGCTTGCCTTACCAGAAACACACTCTGCTTTTGAGAAAAGAGCACAATTCTACTCTACTCTGTTTCCTAAGTTTTCCGAACAGAGAGCTTGCTCAGAACAAAAGAACTGTGCTTCCTACACACACGGCCATATCTAGTTCAATTCTGCTTAGGAAGCTGACAAGAACAGTAGATCCTCTTCAGTCCAATACACTGTACTTGCTGGGAACAGACACCCGTGCTATTTGTCCTGTGTATGGCAATGGCAGCGCAATAGTGACTCTCCTTACCAGAAACAACTCTTCCTCGTAGGACCAGAAACTGCATGTGATTCAACTCCATTTAGGACTGGGAAACAAACGCTAGCTCGCCTTACAAGAAACACACTCTGCTTTTGAGAAAAGAGCACTCTTCTACTCTACTGTGTTTCGTATAGGGCCAGAACAGTGAGCTTGCTCAGAACAAAAGAACTGTGCTTCCTACACACATGGCCATATCTAGTTCAAGTCTGATTAGGAACCTGACAAGAACAGTAGATCCTCTTCAGTCCAATACACTGTACTTGCTGGGAAAAGACGCCAGTGCTATTTGTCCCGTGTATGGCAATGACAGCGCAATAGTGACACTTCTTACCAGAAAACAGCTCTTGCTTGTAGGACCTGAAACTGCATGTGAATCAACTCCATTTAGGACTGGGAAACAAACGCTAGCTTGCCTTACAAGAAACACACTCTGCTTTTGAGAAACGAGCACTCTTCTACTCTACTGTGTTTCCTATGTGTTCCAAACAGTGAGATTGCTCAGAACAAAAGAACTGTGCTTCCTACACACGCTGGACATATCTCGATCAACTCTGCTTAGGAAACTGACAAGAACAGTAGCTCCTCTTCAGTCCGATACACTGTACTTGCTGGGAACAGATGGGAGTGCTATTTGCACTGTGTATGGCAATGGGAGCGCAATAGTGACTTTCCTTACCAAAAAACAACTCTTGCTCGTAGGACCTGAAACTGCATGTGATTCAACTCCATATAGGACTGGGAAACAAACGCTAGCTCAACTTACAAGAAACACACTCTGCTTTTGAGAAAAGAGCACTCTTCTACTCTACTGTGTTTCCTATGAGGTCCGAACAGTGAGCTTGCTCAGAACCAAAAAAAAAACGTGATTCCTACACACACCTGCACACCTAGTTCAATTCTGCCTAGTAACCTGACAAGAACAGTAGATCCTCTTCAGTCCAGTACACTGTACTGCTGGGAACAGACAACAGTGCTATTTGTCCTGTGTATGGCAATGGCAGCGCAATAGTGACTCTTCTTACCATAAAACAACTCTTGCTCGTAGGACCAGAAACTGCATGTGATTCAACTCCATTTAGGACTGGGAAACAAACTCTAGCTTGCCTTACAAGAAACACACTCTGCTTTTGAGAAAAGAGCACAATTCTACTCTACTCTGTTTCCTAAGGTTTCCGAACAGAGAGCTTGCTCAGAACAAAAGAACTGTGCTTCCTACACACACGGCCATATCTAGTTCAATTCTGCTTAGGAAGCTGACAAGAACAGTAGATCCTCTTCAGTCCAATACACTGTACTTGCTGGGAACAGACGCCTGTGCTATTTGTCCTGTGTATGGCAATGGCAGCGCAATAGTTACTCTCCTTACCAGAAAACAACTCTTCCTCGTAGGACCAGAAACTGCATGTGATTCAACTCCATTTAGGACTGGGAAACAAACGCTAGCTTGCCTTACAAGAAACTCACTCTGCTTTTGAGAAAAGAGCACTCTTCTACTCTACTGTGTTTCCTATAGGGCCAGAACAGTGAGCTTGCTCAGAACAAAAGAACTGTGCTTCCTACACATGGACCATATCTATATCAAGTCTGCTTAGGAAACTGACAAGAACTGTATCTCCTATTCAGTCCGATACACTGTACTTGCTGGGAACAGACGCGAGTGCTATTTGCACTGTATATGGCATTTGGTGCGCAACAGTGACTCTTCTTACCAGAAAACAACTCTTGCTCGTAGGACCAAAAACTGCATGTGACTCAACTCCATTTAGGACTGGGAAACAAACGCAAGCTCCCCTTAGAAGAAACACACTCTGCTTTTGAGAAAAGAGCACAATTCTACTCTACTCTGTTTCCTAAGGTTTCCGAACAGTGAGCTTGCTCAGAACATAAGAACTGTGCTTCCTACACACATGGCCATATCTAGTTCAAGTCTGATTAGGAACCTGACAAGAACAGTAGATCCTCTTCAGTCCAATACACTGTACTTGCTGGGAAAAGACGCCAGTGCTATTTGTCCCGTGTATGGCAATGGCAGCGCAATAGTGACACTTCTTACCAGAAAACAGCTCTTGCTTGTAGGACCTGAAACTGCATGTGATTTTACTCCATTTAGGACTGGGAAACAAACGCTAGCTTGCCTTACAAGAAACACACTCTGCTTTTGAGAAACGAGCACTCTTCTACTCTACTGTGTTTCCTATGGGGTCCAAAATGAGATTGCTCAGAACAAAAGAACTGTGCTTCCTACACACGCTGGACATATCTCGATCAACTCTGCTTAGGAAACTGACAAGAACAGTAGCTCCTCTTCAGTCCGATACACTGTACTTGCTGGGAACAGATGGGAGTGCTATTTGCACTGTGTATGGCAATGGGAGCGCAATAGTGACTTTCCTTACCAAAAAACAACTCTTGCTCGTAGGACCTGAAACTGCATGTGATTCAACTCCATATAGGACTGGGAAACAAACGCTAGCTCGCCTTACAAGAAACACACTCTGCTTTTGAGAAAAGAGCACTCTTCTACTCTAATGTGTTTCCTATAGGGCCAGAACAGTGAGCTTGCTCAGAAAAAAAGAACTGTGCTTCCTACATACACGGGCCATATCTAGTTCAACTCTGCTTAGGAAACTGACAAGAACAGTAGCTCCTCTTCAGTCCAATACACTGTACTTGCTCGGAACAGACGCGAGTGCTATTTGCACTGTGTATGGCAATTGGAGCACAATAGTGACTCGTCTTTCCAGAAAACAACTCCTGCTCGTAGGACAAAAAAACTGCATGTGACTCAACTCCATTTAGGACTGGGAAACAAACGCTAGCTCGCCTTCCAAAAACACACTCTGCTTTTGAGAAAAGAGCACTCTTCTACTCTACTGTGTTTCTTATGAGTTCCGAACAGTGAGCTTGCTCAGAACAAAAAACTGTGCTTCCTACACACACGGCCATATCTTGTTCAAGTCTGCTTAGGAAACTGACAAGAACAGTAGCTCCTATTCAGTCCGATACACTGTACTTGCTGGGAACAGACGCGAGTGCTATTTGCACTGTATATGACATTTGGAGCGCAACAGTGACTCTTCTTACCAGAAAACAACTCTTCCTCGTAGGACCAGAAACTGCATGTGACTCAACTCCATATAGGACTGGGAAACAAACACTAGCTCCCCTTACAAGAAACACAATCTGCTTTTGAGAAAAGAGCACTCTACTACTCTACTGTGTTTCTTATAGGGCCAGAACAGTGAGCTTGCTCAGAACAAAAGAACTGTGCTTCCTACACACACGGCCATATCTAGTTCAACTATGCTTAGGAACTTGACAAGAACAGTAGATCCTCTTCAGTCCAATACACTGTACTGCTGGGAACAGACAACAGTGCTATTAGTCCTGTGTATGGCAATGGCAGCGCAATAGTGACTCTTTTTACCAAAAAACAACTCTTGCTCGTAGGACCAGAAACTGCTTGTGATGACACTCCATTTAGGACTGGGAAACAAACGCTAGCTCGCCTTACAAGAAACACACTCTGCTTTTGAGAAAAGAGCACTCTTCTACTCTACTGTGTTTCCTATAGGGCCAGAACAGTGAGCTTGCTCAGAACTAAAGAAATGTGCTTCCTACACTCGGGCCATATCTAGTTCAACTCTGCTTAGGAAACTGACAAGAACAGTAGCTCCTCTTCAGTCCAATACACTGTACTTGCTCAGAACAGACGCGAGTGCTACTTGCACTGTGTATGGCAATGGGAGCACAATAGTAACTTTCCTTACCAGAAACAACTCTTGCTCATAGGACCGGAAACTGCCTGTGATTGAACTCCATTTAGGACTAGGAAACAAACGCTAGCCTGCCTTACAAGAAACACACTCTGCTTTTGAGAAAAGAGCACTCTTCTACTCTACTGTGTTTCCTATGAGGTCCGAACAGTGAGCTTGCTCAGAACCAAAAAAAACGTGATTCTTACACACACCACCACACCTAGTTCAATTCTGCTTAGTAACCTGACAAGAACAGTAGATCCTCTTCAGTCCAATACACTGTACTGCCTGGAACAGACAACAGTGCTATTTGTCCTGTGTATGGCAATGGCAGCGCAATAGTGACTCTTCTTACCATAAAACAACTCTTGCTCGTAGGACCAGAAACTGCATGTGATTCAACTCCATTTAGGACTGGGAAACAAACGCTAGCTCGCCTTACAAGAAACACACTCTGCTTTTGAGAAAAGAGCACTCTTCTACTCTACTGTGTTTCCTATGAGGTCCGAACAGTGAGCTTGCTTAGAACAAAAAAAACGTGATTCCTACACACACCGCCACACCTAGTTCAATTCTGCTTAGTAACCTGACAAGAACAGTAGATCCTCTTCAGTCAAATACACTGTACTGCTGGGAACAGACAACAGTGCTATTTGTCCTGTGTATGGCAATGGCAGCGCAAGAGTGACTCTTCTTACCATAAAACAACTCTTGCTCGTAGGACCAGAAACTGCATGTGATTCAACTCCATTTAGGACTGGGAAACAAACGCTAGCTCGCCTTAAAAGAAACACACTCTGCTTTTGAGAAAAGAGTACTCTTCTACTCTACTGTGTTTCCTATGGGGTCCAAACAGTGAGCTTGCTCAGAACAAAAGAACTGTGCTTCCTACACACACGGACCATATCTAGTTCAGCTCTGCTTAGGAAACTGACAAGAACAGTAGCTCCTCTTCAGTCCAATACACTGTACTTGCTGGGAACAGACGCCAGTGCTATTTGTCCTGTGTAGGGCAATGGCAGCGCAATATTGACTCTTCTTACCAGAAAACAACTCTTGCTCATAGGACCAGAAACTGCATGGGATTCAACTCCATTTAGGACTGGGAAACAAACGCTAGCTCGCCTTACAAGAAACACACTCTGCTTTTGAGAAAAGAGAACTCTTCTACTCTACTGAGTTTCCTATGTGGTCCAAACAGTGAGCTTGCTCAGAACAAAAGAACTGTGCTTCCTACGAACACCGACCATATCTAGTTCAACTCTGCTTAGGAAACTGACAAGAACAGTAGCTCCTATTCAGTCCAATACACTGTACTTCCTGGGAACAGACGCGAGTGCTATTTGCACTGTGTATGGCAATGGGAGCACAATAGTAACTTTTCTTACCAGAAAACAAATCTTGCTCATAGGACCGGAAACTGCCTGTGATTGAACTCCATTTAGGACTAGGAAACAAACTCTAGCTCGCCTTACAAGAAACACCCTCTGCTTTTGAAGAAAAGAGCACTCTTCTACTCTACTGTGTTTCCTATGAGGTCCGAACAGTGAGCTTGCTCAGAACAAAAAAAAAAGTGCTTCCTACACACACCGCCACACCTAATTCAATTCTGCTGAAGAACCTGACTAGAACAGTAGATCCTCTTCAGTCCAATACACTGTACTCCTGGGAACAGACAACAGTGCTATTTGTCCTGTGTATGGCAATGGCAGCGCAATAGTGACTCTTCTTACCATAAAACAACTCTTGCTCGTAGGACCAGAAACTGCATATGATTCAACTCCGCTTAGGACTGGGAAACAAACGCTAGCTCTCCTTACAAGAAACACACTCTGCTTTAGAGAAAAGAGCACTCTTCTACTCTACTGTGTTTCTTATAGGGCCAGAACAGTGAGCTTGCTCAGAACAAAAGAACTGTGCTTCCTACACACACCGACCATATCTAGTTCAACTCTGCTTAGGAAACTGACAAGAACAGTAGCTCCACTTCAGTCCGATACACTGTATTTGCTGGGAACAGACGCGAGTGCTATTTGCACTGTGTATGGCAATGGGAGCTCAATAGTTACTTTCCTTACCAGAAAACAACTCTTGCTTGTAGGAACAGAAACTGCATGGGATTCAACTACATTTAGGACTGGGAAACAAACGCTAGCTCGCCTTACAAGAAACACACTCTGCTTTTGAGAAAAGAGCACAATTCTACTCTACTGTGTTTACTATGGGGTACGAACATGAGCTTGCTCAGAACAAAAGAACTGTGCTTCCTACACACACCGACCATATCTAGTTCAACTCTGCTTAGGAAACTGACAAGAACAGTAGCTCCTCTTCAGTCCGATACACTGTATTTGCAGGGAACAGACGCGAGTGCTATTTGCACTGTGTATGGCTATGGGAGGTCAATAGTTACTTTCCTTACCAGAAAACAACTCTTGCTCGTAGGAACAGAAACTGCATGGGATTCAACTCCATTTAGGACTGGGAAACAAACGCTAGCTCACCTTACAAGAAACACACTCTGCTTTTGAGAAAAGAGCACAATTATACTCTACTGGGTTTCCTATGGTGTCCGAACAGAGAGCTTGCTCAGAACAAAAGTACTGTGCTTCCTACACACACGGCCATATCTAATTCAATTCTGCTTAGGAACCTGACAAGAACAGTAGATCCTCTTCCGTACAATACACTGTACTTGCTGGGAAAAGACGCCAGTGCTATTTGTCCTGTGTATGGCAATGGCAGCACAATAGTGACTCTTCTTACCAGAAAACAACTCTTGTTTGTAGGACCAGAAACTGCATGTGATTCAACTCCATATTGGACTGGGAAAAAAACGCTAGCTCGCCTTACAAGAAACACACTCTGATTTTGAGAAAAGAGCACTCTTCTACTTTACTGTGTTTCCTATGGGGTCCAAACAGTGAGCTTGCTCAGAACAAAAGAACTGTGCTTCCTGCACGGGAAATATCTAGTTCAACTCTGCTTAGGAAACTGACAAGAACAGTAGCTCCTATTCAGTCCAATACACTGTACTTGATGGAAACAGATGCGAGTGCTATTTGCAATGTGTATGGCATTTGGAGCACAATAGTGACTCTTCTTACCAGAAAACATCTCTTGCTCGTAGGACCAGAAACTGCATGTGATTCAACTCCATTTAGGCCTGGGAAACAAATGATAGCTCGCCTTACAAGAAACACACTCTGCTTTAGAGAAAAGAGCACTCTTCTACTCTACTGTGTTTACTATAGCGCCAGAACAGTGAGTTTGCTCAGAACAAAAGAACTGTACTTCCTACACTCGGGCCATATCTAGTTCAACTCTGCTTAGGAAACTGATAAGAACAGTAGCTCCTCTTCAGTCCGATACACTGTACTTCCTGGGAACAGACGGGACTGCTATTTGCACTGTGTATGGCTATTGGAGCACAATAGTGACTCGTCTTACCAGAAAACAACTCTTGCTCATAGGACAAAAAACTGCATGTGACTCAACTCCATTTAGGACTAGGAAACCAACGCTAGCTCGCCTTACAAGAAACACACTCTGCTTTTGAGAAAAGAGCACTCTTCTACTCTACTGTGTTTCCTATGGGTTCCGAACAGTGAGCTTGCTCAGAACAAAAAACTGTGCTTCCTACACTCACGGCCATATCTAGTTCAAGTCTGCTTAGGAACCTGACAAGAACAGTTGATCCTCTTCCATCCAATACACTGTACTTCCTGGGAAAACACACCAGTGTTATTTGTCCTGTGTATGGCAAAGGCAGCGCAATAGTGACTCTTCTTACCAGAAAACAACTCTTCCTTGTAAGACCAGAAACTGCATGTGATTCAACTCCATTTAGGACTGGGAAACAAACGCTAGCTTGCCCTACAAGAAACACACTCTGCTTTTAAGAAAAGAGCACTCTTCTACTCTACTGTGTTTCCTATGGGGTCCAAACAGTGAGCTTCCTCAGAACAAAAGAACTGTGCTTCCTACACACACGGGCCATATCTAGTTCAACTCTGCTTAGGATACTGACAAGAACAGTAGCTCCTCTTCAGTCCGATACACTGTACTTGCTGGGAACAGACGCGTGTGCTATTTGCACTGTGTATGGCAATGGGAGCACAATAGTGACTTCCTTACCAGAAACCAACTCTTGCTCGTAGGACCAGAAACTGCATGTGATTCAACTCCATTTAGGACTGCGAAACAAACGCTTGCTCGCCTTACAAGAAACACACTCTGCTTTATTGAAAAGAGCACTCTTCTACTCTACTGTGTTTCCTATAGGGCCAGAACAGTGAGCTTGCTGAGAACAAAAGAACTGTGCTTCCTACACACATGGACCATATCTAGTTCAACTCTGCTTAGGAAACTGACCAGAACAGTAGCTCCTATTCAGTCCAATACACTGCACTTGCTCGGAACAGACGCGAGTGCTATTTGCACTGTGTATGGCAATTGGAGCACAATAGTGACTCATCTTACCAGAAAACATCTCTTGCTCGTAGGACCAAAAACTGCCTGTGACTCAACTCCATTTAGGACTGGGAAACAAACGCGAGCTCGCCTTACAAGAAACACACTCTGCTTTAGAGAAAAGAGCACTCTTCTACTCTACTGTGTTTCCTATGGGTTCCGAACAGTGAGCTTGCTCAGAACAAAAAACTGTGCTTCCTACACACACGGCCATATCTAGTTCAAGTCTGCTTAGGAACCTGACAAGAACAGTAGATCCTCTTCCATCCAATACACTGTACTTGCTGGGAAAACAAACCAGTGTTATTTGTCCTGTGTATGGCAAAGGCAGCGCAATAGTGACTCTTCTTACCAGAAAACAACTCTTCCTTGTAAGACCAGAAACTGCAAGTGATTCAACTCCATTTAGGACTGGGAAACAAACGCTAGCTCGCCCTACAAGAAACACACTCTGCTTTTAAGAAAAGAGCACTCTTCTACTCTACTGTGTTTCCTATGGGGTCCAAACAGTGAGCTTGCTCAGAACAAAAGAACTGTGCTTCCTACACACGCGGGACATATCTCGTTCAAATCTGCTTAGGAAACTGACAAGAACAGTAGCTCCTATTCAGTCCGATACACTGTACTTGCTGGGAACAGACGTGAGTGCTATTTGCACTGTGTATGGCAATGAGAGCGCAATAGTGACTCATCTTACCAGAAAACAACTCTTGCTCGTAGGACCAAAAACTGCCTGTGACTCAACTCCATTTAGGACTGGGAAAATAATGCGAGCTCGCCTTACAAGAAACACACTCTGCTTTAGAGAAAAGAGCACTCTTCTACTCTACTGTGTTTCCTATGGGGTTAGAACAGTGAGCTTGCTCAGAACAAAAAAAACTGTGCTTCCTACACACACGGCCATATCTAGTACAAATCTGCTTAGGAACCTGACAAGAACAGTAGACCCTCTTCCGTCCAATACACTGTACTTGCTGGGAAAAGACGCCAGTGCTATTTGTCCTGTGTTTGGCAATGGCAGCACAATAGTGACTCTTCTTACCAGAAAACAACTCTTGTTTGTAGGACCAGAAACTGCATGTGATTCAACTCCATATTGAACTGGGAAAAAAACGCTAGCTCGCCTTACAAGAAACACACTCTGATTTTGAGAAAAGAGCACTCTTCTACTCTACTGTTTTTCCAATGGGGTCCAAACAGTGAGCTTGCTCAGAACAAAAGAACTGTGATTCCCACACACCCCGACCATATCTAGTTCAACTCTCCTTAGGAAACTGAAAAGAACAGTAGCTCCTATTCAGTCCAATACACTGCACTTGCTGGGAACAGACGCCAGTGATATTTGCACTGTGTATGGCAATGGGAGCACAATAGTAACTTTCCTTACCAGAAAACAACTCTTGCTCATAGGACCGGAAACTGCCTGTGATTGAACTCCATTTAGGACGGGGAAACAAACGCTAGCTCGCCTTACAAGAAACACACTCTGCTTTTGAGAAAAGAGCACTATGCTACTCTACTGTGTTTCCTATGAGGTCCGAACAGTGAGCTTTCTCAGAACAAAAAAAACCGTGATTCCTACACACACCGCCACACCTAGTTCAATTCTGCTTAGGAACCTGACAAGAAAAGTAGATCCTCTTCAGTCCAATACACTGTACTGCTGGGAACAGACAACAGTGCTATTTGTCCTGTGTATGGCAATGGCAGCGCAATAGTGACTCTTCTTACCATAAAACAACTCTTGCTCGTAGTTCCAGAAACTGCATGGGATTCAACTCCAATTTGGACTGGGAAACAAACGCTAGCTCGCCTTACAAGAAACACACTCTGCTTTTGAGAAAAGAGCACTCTTCTACTCTACTGAGTTTCCTATGGGGTCCAAACAGTGAGCTTGCTCAGAACAAAAGAACTCTGCTTCCTACACACACCGACCATATCTAGTTCAACTCTGCTTAGGAAACTGACAAGAACAGTAGCTCCTATTCAGTCCAATACACTGAACTTCCTGGGAACAGACGCTAGTGCTATTTGCACTGTGTATGGCAATGGGAGCACAATAGTAACTTTCCTTACCAGAAAACAAGTCTTGCTCATAGGACCGGAAACTGCCTGTGATTGAACTCCATTTAGGACTAGGAAACAAACTCTAGCTCGCCTTACAAGAAACACACTCTGCTTTTGAGAATAGAGCACTCTTCTACTCTACTCTGTTTCCTATGAGGTCCGAACAGTGAGCTTGCTCAGAACAAAAAAAACGTGCTTCCTACACACACCGCCACACCTAGCTCAATTCTGATTAGGAACCTGACAAGAACAGTAGATCCTCTTCAGTCCAATACACTGTACTCCTGGGAACAGACAACAGTGCTATTTGTCCTGTGTATGTCAATGGGAGCACAACAGTGACTCATCTTACCAGAAAACATCTCTTGCTCGTAGGACCAAAAACTGCCTGTGACTCAACTCCATTTAGGACTGGGAAACAAACGCGAGCTCGCCTTACAAGAAACACACTCTGCTTTAGAGAAAAGAGCACTCTTCTACTCTACTGTGTTTCCTATGGGTTCCGAACAGTGAGCTTGCTCAGAACAAAAAACTGTGCTTCCTACACACACGGCCATATCTAGTTCAAGTCTGCTTAGGAACCTGACAAGAACAGTAGATCCTCTTCCATCCAATACACTGTACTTGCTGGGAAAACAAACCAGTGTTATTTGTCCTGTGTATGGCAAAGGCAGCGCAATAGTGACTCTTCTTACCAGAAAACAACTCTTCCTTGTAAGACCAGAAACTGCAAGTGATTCAACTCCATTTAGGACTGGGAAACAAACGCTAGCTCGCCCTACAAGAAACACACTCTGCTTTTAAGAAAAGAGCACTCTTCTACTCTACTGTGTTTCCTATGGGGTCCAAACAGTGAGCTTGCTCAGAACAAAAGAACTGTGCTTCCTACACACGCGGGACATATCTCGTTCAAATCTGCTTAGGAAACTGACAAGAACAGTAGCTCCTATTCAGTCCGATACACTGTACTTGCTGGGAACAGACGTGAGTGCTATTTGCACTGTGTATGGCAATGAGAGCGCAATAGTGACTCATCTTACCAGAAAACAACTCTTGCTCGTAGGACCAAAAACTGCCTGTGACTCAACTCCATTTAGGACTGGGAAAATAATGCGAGCTCGCCTTACAAGAAACACACTCTGCTTTAGAGAAAAGAGCACTCTTCTACTCTACTGTGTTTCCTATGGGGTTAGAACAGTGAGCTTGCTCAGAACAAAAAAAACTGTGCTTCCTACACACACGGCCATATCTAGTACAAATCTGCTTAGGAACCTGACAAGAACAGTAGACCCTCTTCCGTCCAATACACTGTACTTGCTGGGAAAAGACGCCAGTGCTATTTGTCCTGTGTATGGCAATGGCAGCACAATAGTGACTCTTCTTACCAGAAAACAACTCTTGTTTGTAGGACCAGAAACTGCATGTGATTCAACTCCATATTGAACTGGGAAAAAAACGCTAGCTCGCCTTACAAGAAACACACTCTGATTTTGAGAAAAGAGCACTCTTCTAATCTACTGTTTTTCCAATGGGGTCCAAACAGTGAGCTTGCTCAGAACAAAAGAACTGTGATTCCCACACACACCGACCATATCTAGTTCAACTCTCCTTAGGAAACTGAAAAGAACAGTAGCTCCTATTCAGTCCAATACACTGCACTTGCTGGGAACAGACGCCAGTGATATTTGCACTGTGTATGGCAATGGGAGCACAATAGTAACTTTCCTTACCAGAAAACAACTCTTGCTCATAGGACCGGAAACTGCCTGTGATTGAACTCCATTTAGGACGGGGAAACAAACGCTAGCTCGCCTTACAAGAAACACACTCTGCTTTTGAGAAAAGAGCACTATGCTACTCTACTGTGTTTCCTATGAGGTCCGAACAGTGAGCTTTCTCAGAACAAAAAAAACCGTGATTCCTACACACACCGCCACACCTAGTTCAATTCTGCTTAGGAACCTGACAAGAAAAGTAGATCCTCTTCAGTCCAATACACTGTACTGCTGGGAACAGACAACAGTGCTATTTGTCCTGTGTATGGCAATGGCAGCGCAATAGTGACTCTTCTTACCATAAAACAACTCTTGCTCGTAGTTCCAGAAACTGCATGGGATTCAACTCCAATTTGGACTGGGAAACAAACGCTAGCTCGCCTTACAAGAAACACACTCTGCTTTTGAGAAAAGAGCACTCTTCTACTCTACTGAGTTTCCTATGGGGTCCAAACAGTGAGCTTGCTCAGAACAAAAGAACTCTGCTTCCTACACACACCGACCATATCTAGTTCAACTCTGCTTAGGAAACTGACAAGAACAGTAGCTCCTATTCAGTCCAATACACTGAACTTCCTGGGAACAGACGCTAGTGCTATTTGCACTGTGTATGGCAATGGGAGCACAATAGTAACTTTCCTTACCAGAAAACAAGTCTTGCTCATAGGACCGGAAACTGCCTGTGATTGAACTCCATTTAGGACTAGGAAACAAACTCTAGCTCGCCTTACAAGAAACACACTCTGCTTTTGAGAATAGAGCACTCTTCTACTCTACTCTGTTTCCTATGAGGTCCGAACAGTGAGCTTGCTCAGAACAAAAAAAACGTGCTTCCTACACACACCGCCACACCTAGCTCAATTCTGATTAGGAACCTGACAAGAACAGTAGATCCTCTTCAGTCCAATACACTGTACTCCTGGGAACAGACAACAGTGCTATTTGTCCTGTGTATGGCAATGGCAGCGCAATAGTGACTCTTCTTACCAGAAAACAATTCTTGCTCGTAGGACCAGAAACTGCATGTGATTCAACTCCATTTAGGACTGGGAAACAAACGCTAGCTTGCCTTACAAGAAACACACTCTGCTTTTGAGAAAAGAGCACTCTTCTACTCTACTGTGTTTCCTATGTGGTCCAAACAGTGAGCTTGCTCAGAACAAAAGAACTGTGTTTCCTACACACATGGCCATATCTAGTTCAATTCTGCTTAGGAACCTGACAAGAACAGTAGATCCTCTTCAGTCCAATACACTGTACTTGCTGGGAAAAAACGCCAGTGCTATTTGTCCTGTGTATGGCAATGGCAGCGCAATAGTGACTCTTCTTACCATAAAACAACTCTTGCTCGTAGGACCAGAAACTCCATGTGATTCAACTCCATTTAGGACTGGGAAACAAAGGCTAGCTCGCCTTACAAGAAACACACTCTGCTTTAGAGAAAAGAGCACTCTGCTACTCTACTGTGTTTCCTATGGGGTCCAAACAGTGAGCTTGCTCAGAACAAAAGAACTGTGCTTCCTACACGGGAAATATCAAGCTCAACTCTGATTAGGAAACTGACAAGAACAGTAGCTCCTATTCAGTCCAATACACTATACTTGCTGGAAACAGATGCGAGAGCTATTTGCACTGTGTTTGGCATTTGGAGGGCAATAGTGACTCTTCTTACCAGAAAACAACACTTGCTCGTAGGACCAGAAACTGCATGAGATTCAACTCCATTTAGGACTGGGAAATAAACGCTAGCTCGCCTTACAAGAAACACACTCTGCTTTAGAGAAAAGAGCACTCTTCTACTCTACTGTGTTTCCTATGGCGTCCGAACAGTGAGCTTGCTCAGAACAAAAAAACTGCGCTTCCTACACACACGGCCATATCTAGTTCAAATCTGCTTAGGAACCTGACAAGTACAGTAGATCCTCTTCTGTCCAATACACTGTACTTGCTGCGAAAAGACGCCAGTGCTATTTGTCCTGTGTATGGCAATGGCAGCGCAATAGTGACTCTTCTTACCAGAAAACAACTCTTGTTTGTAGGACCAGAAACTTCATGTGATTCAACTCCATATTGGACTGGGAAACAAACGCTAGCTCGCCTTACAAGAAACACACTCTGCTTTTGAGAAAAGAACACTCTTCTACTCTACTATGTTTCCTATAGGGCCAGAACAGTGAGCTTGCTCAGAACAAAAGAACTGTGCTTCCTACACACACGGCCATATCTACTTCAACTCTGCTTAGGAACCTGACAAAAACAGTAGATCCTCTTCAGTCCAATACACTGTGCATGCTGGGAACAGACGCGAGTGCTTTTTGCACTGTGTATGACAATGGGAGCACAATAGTGACTCTTCTTAGCAGAAAACAACTCTTGCTCATAGGACCAGAAACTGCATGTGATGCAACTCCATTTAGTACTGGGAAACAAATGCTAGCTCGCCTTACAAGAAACATACTCTGATTTAGAGAAAAAAGCACTCTTCTACTCTATTGTGTTTCCTAAGAGGTCCGAACAGTGAACTTGCTCAAAACAAAAGAACTGTGCTTCCTACACACACGGCCATATCTAGTTCAATTCTGCTTAGGAACCTGACAAGAACAGTAGATCCTCTTCAGTCCAATACACTGTACTTGCTGGGAACAGACGCCAGTGCTATTTATCCTGTGTATGGCAATGGCAGCGCAATATTTACTATTCTTACCATTAAACAACTCTTGACAATAGGACCAGAAACTGCATGGGATTCAACTCCATTTAGGACTGGGAAACAAACGCTAGCTCTCCTTACAAGAAATACACTCTGCTTTTGAGAAAAGAGCACTCTTCTACTCTACTGTGTTTCCTATGGGGTTAGAACAGTGAGCTTGCTCAGAACAAAAAAACTGTGCTTCCTACACACACGGCCATATCTAGTTCAAATGTGCTTATGAACCTGACAAGAACAGTAGATCCTCTTCCGTCCAATACACTGTACTTGCTAGGAAAAGACGCCAGTGCTATTTGTCCTGTGTATGGCAATGGCAGCACAATAGTGACTCTTCTTACCAGAAAACAACTCTTGTTTGTAGGACAAGAAACTGCATGTGATTCAACTCCATATTGGACTGGGATAAAAACGCTAGCTCGCCTTACAAGAAACACACTCTGCTTTTGAGAAAAGAGCACTATGCTACTCTACTGTGTTTCCTATGAGGTCCGAACAGTGAGCTTGCTCACAACAAAAAAAAAACGTGATTCCTACACACACCGCCACACTAGTTCAATTCTGCTTAGGAAACTGACAAGAAAAGTAGATCCTCTTCAGTCCAATACTCTGTACTGCTGGGAACAGACAACAGTGCTCTTTGTCCTGTGTATGGCAATGGCAGCGCAATAGTGACTCTTCTTACCATAAAACAACTCTTGCTCATAGTTCCAGAAACTGCATGTGATTCAACTCCAATTTGGACTGGGAAACAAACGCTAGCTCGCCTTACAAGAAACACACTCTGCTTTTGAGAAAAGAGCACGCTTCTACTCTACTGTGTTTCCTATGGGGTCTGAACAGTGAACTTGCTCAGAACAAAAGAACTGTGCTTCCTACACACACGGCCATATCTAGTTCAATTCTGCTTAGGAACCTGACTAGAACAGTAGATCCTCTTCAGTCCAATACACTGTACTGCTGGGAACAGACAACAGTGCTATTTGTCCTGTGTATGGCAATCGCAACACAATAGTGACTCTTCTACCATAAAACAACTCTTGCTCGTAGGACCAGAAACTACATGGGATTCAACTCCATTTAGGACTGGGAAACAAACGCTAGCTCTCCTTACAAGAAACACACTCTGCTTTTGAGAAAAGAGCACTCTTGTACTCTACTGTGTTTCCTATAGGGCCAGAACAGTGAGCTTGCTCAGAACAAAAGAACTGTGCCTCCTACACACAGGGGCCATACCTAGTTCAACTCTGCTTAGGAAACTGACGAGAACCGTAGCTCCTCTTCAGTCCAATACACTGTACTTCCTGTGAACAGACGCGAGTGCTATTTGCACTGTGTACAGCATTGGGAACACAATAGTGACTCTTCTTACCAGAAAACAACTCTGTATCTTAGGACCAGAAACTGCATATGATTCAACTCCACTTAGGACTGGGAAACAAACGCTAGCTTGCCTTACAAGAAACAAGCTCTGATTTGAGAAAAGGGCACACTTCTACTCTACTGTGTTTCCTATGGTTTCCGAACAGTGAGCTTGCTCAGAACAAATGAACTGTGCTTCCTACACACACAGGCCATATCTAGTTCAATTCTGCTTAGGAAATTGACAAGAACAGTAGATCCCCTTCAGTCCAATACACTGTACTTGCTGGGAACAGACGCCAGTGTTATTTGCACTGTGTATGACAATGGGAGCGCAATAGTGACTCTTCTTACCACAAAACAACTCTTGCTCCTAGGACCAGAAACTGCATGGGATTCAACTCCATTTAGGACTGGGAAACAAACGCTAGCTTGCCTTACAAGAAACACACTCTGCTTTTGAAAAAGAGCACTCTTCTACTCTACTGTGTTTCCCATAGGGCCAGAACAGTGAGCTTGCTCAGAACAAAAGAGATGTGCTTCATACACACACGGGCCATATCTAGTTCAACTCTGCTTAGGAACCTGACAAGAACAGTAGATCCTCTTCAGTCCAATACACTGTACATGCTGGGAACAAATGCCAGTGCTATTTGCCATGTGTATGACAATGGGAGCGCAATAGTGACTCTTCTAACCAGAAAATACTCTTGCTTGTAGGACCAGAAACTACATGTGATTCAACTCCATTTAGGACTGGGAAACAAATGCTAGCTTGCCTTACAAGAAACACACTCTGCTTTTGAGAAAAGAGTACTCTTCTACTCTACTGTTTTTTCTATAGGGCCAGAACAGTAAGCTTGCTCAGAACAAAATAAATGTGCTTCCTAAACACAGGGGCCATATCTAGTTCAACTCCTCATCGGAAACTGACAAGAACAGTAGATCCTCTTAATTCCAATACACTGTACATGCTGGGAACAGATGCCAGTGCTATTTGCCCTGTGTATGACAATGGGAGTGAAATAGTGACTCTTCTTACCAGAAAACAACTCTTGATCGTAGGACAAAAAACAGCATGTGATTCAACGACATTTAGGTCTGGGAAGCAAATGCTAGCTCGCTTTACAAGAAACACGCTCTGCTTTTGAGAAAAAGAGCACTCTTCTACTCTACTGTGTTTCCTATGGGGTCCGAACAGTGAGCTTGCTCAGAACAAATGAACTGTGCTTCTTATACACACGGCCATATCTAGTTCAACTCTGCTTAGGAAACTGACAAGAACAGTAGCTCCTCTTCAGTCCAATACACTGTACTTGATTGGAACATACGCAAATGCTGTTTGTACTGTGTATGGCATTGGGAGCGCAATAGTTACTCTTCTTACCAATAAATAACTCTACTCGTAGGACCAGAAACTGCATGTGATTCAAATTCATTTAGGACTGGGAAACAAAAGCTAACTCGCCTTACAAGAAATACACTCTGCTTTTGAGAAAAGAGCACTCTTCTTCTCTACTATGTGTCCTATGGGGTCTGAACAGTGAGCTTGCTCAGAACAAAAGAACTGTGCTTCCTACGCACACGGGCCATATCTAGTTCAACTCTGCTTAGGAAACTGACAAGAACAGTAGATCCTCTTCAGTCCAATACACTGTACTAGCTGGGAACAGATGCCAGTGCTATTTGCACTGTGTATGACAATGGAAGCGCAATAGTGACTCTTCTTACCAGAAAACAACTCTTGCTCGTAGGACCAGAAACGGCATGTGATTCAACTCCATTTAGGACTGGAAAACAAATGCTATCTCGCCTTACAAGAAACACACTCTGCTTTTGAGAAAAGAGCACTCTTGTACTCTACTGTGTTTCCTATAGGGCCAGAACAGTGAGCTTGCTCAGAACAAAAGAACTGTGCCTCCTACACACAGGGGCCATACCTAGTTCAACTCTGCTTAGGAAACTGACGAGAACCGTAGCTCCTCTTCAGTCCAATACACTGTACTTCCTGTGAACAGACGCGAGTGCTATTTGCACTGTGTACAGCATTGGGAACACAATAGTGACTCTTCTTACCAGAAAACAACTCTGTATCTTAGGACCAGAAACTGCATGTGATTCAACTCCACTTAGGACTGGGAAACAAACGCTAGCTTGCCTTACAAGAAACGAGCTCTGCTTTTGAGAAAAGGGCACACTTCTACTCTACTGTGTTTCCTATGGGGTCCGAACAGTGAGCTTGCTCAGAACAAAAGAACTGTGCTTCCTACACACCGGGCCCATATCTAGTTCAATTCTGCTTAGGAAACTGACAAGAACAGTAGATCCCGTTCAGTCCAATAAACTGAACTTGCTGAGAACAGACGCCAGTGCTACTTGAACTGTGTATGACAATGGGAGTGCAATAGTGACTCTTCTTACCACAAAACAACTCTTGCTCCTAGGACCAGAAACTGCATAGGATTCAACTCCATTTAGACTGGGAAACAAACGCTAGCTGCCTTACAAGAAACACACTCTGCTTTTGAGAAAAGAGTACTCATCTACTCTACTGTTTTTCCTATAGGGCAAGAACAGTAAGCTTGCTAAGAACAAAAGAAATGTGCTTCCTAAACACAGGAGCCATATCTAGTTCAACTCTTCATCGGAAACTGACAAGAACAGTAGATCCTCTTCAATCCAATACACTGTACATGCTGGGAACAGACGCCAGTGCTATTTGCCCTGTGTAGGACAATGGGAGCGAAATTGTGACTCTTCTTACCAGAAAACAACTCTTGATCGTAGTACCAGAAACAGCATGTGATTCAACTTCATTTAGGTCTGGGAAGCAAACGCTAGCTCGCTTTACAAGAAACACACTCTGCTTTTGAGAAAAGAGCACTCTTCTATTCTATTGTGTTTCCTATGGGGTCCGAACAGTGAGCTTGCTAAGAACAAATGAACTGTGCTTCCTATACACACGGGCCATATCTAGTTCAACTCTGCTTAGGAAACTAACAAGAACAGTAGCTCCTCTTCAGCCCAATACACTGTACTTGATTGGAACAGACTCAAGTGCTATTTGTACTGTGTATGGCATTGGGAGTGCAAAAGTGACTCTTCTTACCAAAAAATAACTCTACTCGTAGGACCAGAAACTGCATGGGATTCAAATTCATTTAGGACTGGGAAACAAAAGCTAGCTCGCCTTACAAGAAATACACTCTGCTTTTGAGAAAAGAGCACTCTTCTTCTCTACTATGTGTCCTATGGGGTCCGAACAGTGAGCTTGCTCAGAACAAAAGAACTGTGCTTCCTACGCACACGGGCCATATCTAGTTCAACTCTGCTTAGGAAACTGACAAGAACAGTAGCTCATCTTCAGTCCAATACACTGTACTTGCTGGGAACAGACGCGAGTGCTATTTGCACTGTGTATGTCAACGGGAGCGCAATAGTGACTTTCCTTACCAGAAAACAACTCTTGCTCGTAGGACCAAAAACTGCATGTGATTGAACTCCATTTAGGACTGGGAAACAAAAGCTGGCTCGCCTTACAAGAAACACACTCTGCTTTTGAGAAAAGAGCACTCTTCTACTCTACTGTGTTTCCTATTGGGCCAGTACAGTGAGCTTGCTCAGAACAAAAGAACTGTGCTTCCTACACAAATGGCCATATCCAGTTCAATTCTGCTTAGGAAACTGACAAGAACAGTAGCTCCTCTTCAGTCCAATACACTGTACTTGCTGTGAACAGATGCGAGTGCTATTTGCACTGTGTTTGGCAATGGGAGCACAATAGTGACTTTCCTTACCAGAAAGCAACTCTTGCGCGTAGGACCAAAAACTGCATATGATTCAACTCCATTGAGGACTTGGAAACAAATACGATCTCGCCTTACAAGAAACATACTCTTCTTTTGAGAAAAGAGCACTCTTCTACTCTACTGTGTTTCCTATAGGGCCAGAACAGTGAGCTTGCTCAGAACAAAAGAACTGTGCTTCCTGCACACACGGGCCATATCTAGTTCAACTGTCCTTAGGTAACTGACAAGAACAGTAGCTCCTCTTCAGTCCAATACACTGTACTTGCTGGGAACAGACGCGAGTGCTATTTGCACTGTGTACGGCATTGGGAGCGCAATAGTGTCTCTTTTTACCAAAAAACAACTCTTGCTCATAGGACCAGAAACTGCATGTGATCCAACTCCATTTAGGACTGGGAAACAAATGCTATCTTGCCTTACAAGAAACACACTCTGCTTTTGAGAAAAGAGCACTCTTGTACTCTACTATGTTTCCTATAGGGCCAGAACAGTAAGCTTGCTCAGAACAAAGGAAATGTGCTTCATACACACACGGGCCATATCTAGTTCAATTCTGTTTAGGAAACTGACAAGAACAGTAGCTCCTCTTCAGTCCAATACACTGTACTTGCTGGAAACAGACGCGAGTGCTATTTGCACTGTGTATGTCAACAGGAGCGCAATAGTGACTTTCCTTACCAGAAAACAACTCTTGCTCGTAGGACCAAAAACTGCATGTGATTCAACTCCATTTAGGACTGGGAAACAAACGCTGGCTCGCCTTACAAGAAACACACTCTGCTTTTGAGAAAAGAGCACTCTTCTACTCTACTGTGTTTCCTATAGGGCCAGTACAGTGAGCTTGCTCAGAAAAAAAGAACTGTGCTTCCTACACAAATGGCCATATCCAGTTCAATCCTGCATAGGAAACTGACAAGAACAGTAGCTCCTCTTCAGTCCAATGCACTGTACTTGCTTGGAACAGATGGGAGTGCTATTTGCACTGTGTTTGGCAATGGGAGCGCAATAGTGACTTTCCTTACCAGAAAAGAAATCTTGCGCGTAGGACCAAAAACTGCATGTGATTCAACCACATTTAGGACTGGGAAACAAACGCTAGCTCGCCTTACAAGAAACATACTCTGCTTTTGAGAAAAGAGCACTCTTCTACTCTACTGTGTTTCCTATAGGGCCAGAACAGTGAGCTTGCTCAGAACAAAAGAACTGTGCTTCCTGCACACACGGCCATATCTAGTTCAACTCTGCTTAGGAAAATGACAAGAACAGTAGATCCCCTTCAGTCCAATACACTGTACTTGCTGGGATCAGACGCCAGTGCTATTTGCACTGTGTATGACAATGGGAGCGCAATAGTGACTCTTCTTACCACAAAACAACTCTTGCTCCTAGGACCAGAAACTGCATGGGATTCAACTCCATTTAGGACTGAGAAACAAACGCTAGCTAGCCTTACAAGACACACACTCTGCTTTTGAGAAAAGAGCACTCTTCTACTCTACTGTGTTTCCTATAGGGCCAGAACAGTGAGCTTGCTCAGAACAAAAGAACTGTGCTGCCTACACACACGGGCCATATCTAGTTCAACTCTGCGGAGGAAACTGACAAGAACAATAGATCCTCTTCAGTCCAATACACTGTACAGGCTGGGAACAGACGCCAGGGCTATTTGCCCTGTGTATGACAATGCGAGCTCAATAGTGACTCATCTTACCAGAAAACAACTCTTGCTTTTAGGACCAGAAACTGCATGTGATTCAACTCCATTTAGGTCTGGGAAGCAAACGCTATCTCGCCTTACAAGAAACACACTCTGCTTTTGAGAAAAGAGCAAGGTGTTTCCTATGGGGTCCGCACAGTGAGCTTGCTCAGAACAAAAGTACTGTGCTTCCTATACACACGGGACATATCTAGTTCAACTCTGCTTAGGAAACTGACAAGAACAGTAGCTCCTCTTCAGTCCAATACACTGTACTTGCTGGGAACAGAAGTGAGTGCTATTTGAGCTGTGTATGGCAAAGGGAGCGCAATAGTGACTTTCCTTACCAGAAAACAACTCTTGCTCGTATGACCAAAAACTGCATGTGATTCAACTCCATTTAGGACTGGGAAACAAACGCTAGCTCACCTTGCAAGAAACACACTCTGCTTTTGAGAAAAGAGCACTGTTCTACTCTACTGTGTTTCCTATAGGGCCAGAACAGTGAGATTGCTCAGAACAAAAGAACTGTGCTTCCTACACACATGGCCATATCTAGTACAATTCTGCTTAGGAAACTGAAAAGAACAGTAGATCCTCTTCAGTCCAATACACTGTACATGCTGGGAAGAGTCGCCAGTGCTATTTGCCCTGTGTATGAAAATGGGAGGGCAATAGTGACTCTTCCTACCAGAAAACAACTCTTGTTTGTAGGACCAGAAACTGCACGTGATTCAACTCCATTTAGGACTGGGAAACAAATGGTAGCTCGCCTTACAAGAAACACACTCTGCTTTTGAGAAAAGAGCACTCTTCTACTCTACTGTGTTTCCTAGAGGGCCAGAACAGTGAGCTTGCTCAGAACAAATGAACTGTGCTTCCTGCACACACGGGCCATATCTAGTTCAACTCTGCTTAGGAACCTGACAAGAACAGTAGATCCTTTTCAGTCCAATACACTGTACATGCTGGGAACAGATGCCAGTGCTATTTGCCCTGTGTATGACAGTGGGAGCACAATAGTGACTCTTCTTACCAGAAAAAACTCTTGCTCGTAGGACCAGAAACTGCATGTGATTCAACTCCATTTAGGACTGGGAAACACATGCTATCTTGTCTTACAAGAAACACACACTGCTTTTGAGAAAAGAGCACTCTTTTACTCTACTGTGTCTCCTATAGTGCCAGAACAGTGAGATTGCTCAGAAGAAAAGAAATGTGCTTCCTACAAACACGGGCCATATCTAGTTCAACTCTGCTTAGGAAACTGACAAGAACAGTAGCTCCTCTTCAGTCCAATACACTGTACTTGCTGGGAACATACGCGAGTGCTATTTGCACTGTGTACAGCAATGGGAGCGCATTAGTGACTTTTCTTACCAGAAAACAACTCTTGCTCATAGGACCAGAAACTGCATGTCATTCAACTCCGTTTAGGACTGGGAAACAAACGCTAGCTCGCCTTACAAGAAACACACTCTGCTTTTGAGAAATGAGCACTCTTCTACTCTACTGTGTTTCCTATAGCGAAAGAACAGTGAGCTTGCTCAGAACAAAAGAACTGTGCTTCCTAAACACCCTGCCATATCTAGTTCAATTCTGTTTAGTAAACTGACAAGAACAGTAGATCCTCTTCAGTCCAATACACTGTACATGCTGGGAACAGACGCCAGTGCTATTTGCACTGTGTACAGCAATGGGAGCACAATAGTGACTCTTCTTACCAGAAAATAACTCTTGCTCGTACGACCAGAAACTGCATGTGATTCAACTCCATTTAGGACTTGGAAACAAACAGTAGCTCGTCTTACAAGAAACACACTCTGCTTCTGAGAAAAGAGCACTCTTCTACTCTACTGTGTTTCCTATAGGGCCAGCACAGAGAGCTTGCTCAGAACAAAAGAAATGTGCTTCCTGCACACACGGGCCATATCTAGTTCAACTCTGCTTAGGAAACTGACAAGAACAGTAGCTTCTCTTCAGTCCAATACACTGTACTTGCTGGGAACAGACGTGAGTGCTATTTGCACTGTGTTTGGCAATGGGAGCGCAATAGTTACTTTCCTTACCAGAAAACAACTCTTGCTCATAGGACCAGAAACTGCATGTGATTCAACTCCATTTAGGACTGGGAAACAAATGCTATCTCGCCTTACAAGAAACACACTCTGCTTTTGAGAAAAGAGCACTCTTGTACTCTACTGTGTTTCCTATAGGGCCAGAACAGTGAGCTTGCTCAGAACAAAAGAGATGTGCTTCATACACACACGGGCCATATCTAGTTCAATTCCTCTTTAGTCCAATAGACTGTACTTGCTGGAAACAGACGCGAGTGCTATTTGCACTGTGTATGTCAATGGGAGCACAATAGTGACTCTTCTTACCAAAAAATAACTCTATTCGTAGGACCAGAAACTGCATGTGATTCAAATTCATTTAGGACTGGGAAACAAAAGCTAGCTCACCTTACAAGAAATACACTCTGCTTTTGAGAAACGAGCACTCTTCTTCTCTACTATGTGTCCGATGGGGTCCGAACAGTGAGCTTGCTCAGAACAAAAGAACTGTGCTTCCTACACACACGGGCCATGTCTAGTTCAACTCCGCTTAGGCAACTGACAGTAAAAGTAGCTCCTCTTCAGTCCAATACACTGTACTTGCTGGGAACAAACGCGAGTGCTATTTGCACTGTGTATGTCAACGGGAGCGCAATAGTGACTTTCCTTTCCAGAAAAAAACTCTTGCTCATAGGACCAAAAACTGCATGTGATTCAACTCCATTTAGGACTGGGAAACAAACACTGGCTCGCCTTACAAGAAACACACTCTGCTTTTGAGAAAAGAGCACTCTTCTACTCTACTGTGTTTCCTATAGGGCCAGTACAGTGAGCTTGCTCAGAACAAAAGAACTGTGCTTCCTACACAAATGGCCATATCCTGTTCAATTCTGCTTAGGAAACAGACAAGAACAGTAGCTCCTCTTCAGTCCAATACACTGTACTTGCTGGGAACAGATGTGAGTGCTATTTGCACTGTGTTTGGCAATGGGAGCACAATAGTGACTTTCTTTACCAGAAAACAACTCTTGCGCATAGGACAAAAACTTCATGTGATTCAACTCCGTTGAGGACTGGGAAACAAACACCAGCTCGCCTTACAAGAAACATACTCTGCTTTTGAGAAAAGAGCACTCTTCTACTCTACTGTGTTTCCTACAGGGCCAGAACAGTGAGCTTGCTCAGAACAAAAGAACTGTGCTTCCTGCACACACGGGCCATATCAAGTTCAACTCTGCTTAGGAAACTGACAAGAACAGTAGCTCCTCTTCAGTCCAATACACTGTACTTGCTGGGAACAGACGAGTGCTATTTGTACTGTGTACAGCAATGGGAGCACAACAGTGACCCTTCTTACCAGAAATCAACTCTGGCTCTTAGGACCAGAAACTGCATGTGATTCAACTCCACTTAGGACTGGGAAACAAATGCTAGCTTGCCTTACAAGAAACAAGCTCTGATTTGAGAAAAGGGCACACTTCTACTCTACTGTGTTTCCTAAAGGTTCTGAACAGTGAGCTTGCTCAGAACAAAAACTGTGCTTCATACACACACGGGCCATATCTAATTCAATTCTGCTTAGGAAACTGACAAGAACAATAGATCCTCTTCAGTCCAATACACTGTACTTGCTGAAAACAGACGCCAGTGCTATTTGCACTGTGTATGACAATGGGAGCACAATAGTGACTTTTCTTACCAGAAAACAACTCTTTCTCGTAGGACCAGAATCTGCATGGGATTCAACTCCATTTAGGACTGGGAAACAATCGCTTGCTCGCCTTACAAGAAAGACACTCTGCTTTTGAGAAAAGAGCACTCTTCTACTCTACTGTGTTTTATATAGCGCCAGGACAGTTAGCTTGCTCAGAACAAAAGAACTGTGCTTCCTACACACACGGCCCTATCTAGTTCAATTCGGCTTAGTAAACTGAGAAGAACAGTAGATCCTCTTCAGTCCAATACACTGTACATGCTGGGAACAGACGCCAGTGCTATTTGCACTGTGTACAACAAAGGGAGCGCAATAGTATCTCTTCTTACCAGAATACAACTCTTGATCGTAGGACCAGAAACTGCATGTGATTCAACTCCATTTAGGACTGGGAAACACATGCTAGCTTGCCTTAAAAGAAACACACTCTGCTTTTGAGGATAGAGCACTCTTCTACTCTACTGTGTCTCCTATAGGGCCAGAACAGTGAGCTTGCTCAGAACAAAAGAAATGTGCTTCATACACACACGGGCCATATCTAGTTCAATTCTGCTTAGGAAACTGACAAGAATAGTAGCTCCTCTTCTGTCCAATACACTGTACTTGCTGGGAACAGACGCGAGTGCTATTTGCACTGTGTATGTAAACGGGAGCGCAATAGTGACTTTCCTTTCCAGAAAACAACTCTTGCTCATAGAACCAAAAACTGCATGTGATTCAACTCCATTTAGGACTGGGAAACAAACACTGGCTCGCCTTACAAGAAACACACTCTGCTTTTGAGAAAAGAGCACTCTTCTACTCTACTGTGTTTCCTATAGGGCCAGTACAGTGGGCTTGCTCAGAACAAAAGAACTGTGCTTCCTACACAAATGGCCATATCCTGTTCAATTCTGCTTAGGAAACAGACAAGAACAGTAGCTCCTCTTCAGTCCAATACACTGTACTTGATGGGAACAGATGTGAGTGCTATTTGCACTGTGTTTGGCAATGGGAGCACAATAGTGACTTTCTTTACCAGAAAGCAACTCTTGCGCATAGGACCAAAAACTGCATGTGATTCAACTCCGTTGAGGACTGGGAAACAAACACCAGTTCGCCTTACAAGAAACATACTCTGCTTTTGAGAAAAGAGCACTCTTCTACTCTACTGTGTTTCCTATAGGGCCAGAACAGTGAGCTTGCTCAGAACAAAAGAACTGTGCTTCCTGCACACAGGGGCCATATCAAGTTCAACTCTGCTTAGGAAACTGACAAGAACAGTAGCTCCTCTTCAGTCCAATACACTGTACTTGCTGGGAACAGACGAGTGCTATTTGTACTGTGTACAGCAATGGGAGCACAATAGTGACCCTTCTTACCAGAAATCAACTCTGGCTCTTAGGACCAGAAACTGCATGTGATTCAACTCCACTTAGGACTGGGAAACAAACGCTAGCTTGCCTTACAAGAAACAAGCTCTGATTTGAGAAAAGGGCACACTTCTACTCTACTGTGTTTCCTAAAGGTTCCGAACAGTGAGCTTGCTCAGAACAAAAACTGTGCTTCCTACACACACGGGCCATATCTAGTTCAATTCTGCTTAGGAAATTGACAAGAACAGTAGATCCCCTTCAGTCCAATACACTGTACTTGGTGGGAACAGACGCCAGTGCTATTTGCACTGTGTATGACAATGGGAGCACAATAGTGTCTCTTCTTACCACAAAACAACTCTTGCTCCTAGGACCAGAAACTGCATGTGATTCAACTCCATTTAGGACTGGGAAACAAACGCTAGCTTGCCTTACAAGAAACACACTCTGCTTTTGAGAAAAGAGCACTCTTCTACTCTACTGTGTTTCCTATAGGGCCAGAACAGTGAGCTTGCTCAGAACAAAAGAAATGTGCTTCATACACACACGGGCCATATCTAGTTCAATTCTGCTTAGGAAACTGACAAGAACAATAGATCCTCTTCAGTCCAATACACTGTACTTGCTGAAAACAGACGCCAGTGCTATTTGCACTGTGCATGACAATGGGAGCACAATAGTGACTTTTCTTACCAGAAAACAACTCTTTCTCGTAGGACCAGAATCTGCATGGGATTCAACTCCATTTAGGACTGGGAAACAATCGCTAGCTCGCCTTACAAGAAAGACACTCTGCTTTTGAGAAAAGAGCACTCTTCTACTCTACTGTGTTTTATATAGCGCCAGGACAGTTAGCTTGCTCAGAACAAAAGAACTGTGCTTCCTACACACACGGCCCTATCTAGTTCAATTCGGCTTAGTAAACAGAGAAAAACAGTAGATCCTCTTCAGTCCAATACACTGTACATGCTGCGAACAGATACCAGTGCTATTTGCACTGTGTACGACAAAGGGAGCGCAATAGTATCTCTTCTAACCAGAATACAACTCTTGATCGTAGGACCAGAAACTGCATGTGATTCAACTCCATTTAGGACTGGGAAACACATGCTAGCTTGCCTTACAAGAAACACACTCTGCATTTCAGGATAGAGCACTCTTCTACTCTACTGTGTCTCCTATAGGGCCAGAACAGTGAGCTTGCTCAGAACAAAAGAACTGTGCTTCCTACACACATGGGCCATATCTAGTTCAATTCTGCTTAGGAAACTGACAAGAACAGTAGCTCCTCTTCAGTCCAATACACTGCACTTGTTGGGATCAGACGCGAGTGCTATTTGCACTGTGTATGTCAATGGGAGCGCAATAGTGACTTTCCTTACCAGAAAACCACTCTTGGTCATAGGACCAAAAACTGCATGTGATTCAACTCCATTTAGGACTGGGAAACAAACACTAGCTCGCCTTACAAGAAACACACTCTGCTTTTGAGAAAAGACCACTCTTCTACTCTACTGTGTTTCCTATAGGACCAGTACAGTGAGCTTGCTCAGAACAAAAGAACTGTGCTTCCTACACAAATGGCCATATCCTGTTCAATTCTGCTTAGGAAACTGACAAGAACAGTAGCTCCTCTTCAGTCCAATACACTATACTTGCTGGGAACAGATGCGAGTGCTATTTGCACTGTGTATGGCAATGGGAGTGCAATAGTGACTTTCCTTACCAGAAAACAACTCTTGCCTGTAGGACCAAAAACTGTATGTGATTCAACTCCATTTAGGATTGGGAAACAAACGCTAGCTCGCCTTACAAGAAACAGACTCTGCTTTTGAGAAAAGAGCACTCTTCTACTCTACTGTGTTTCCTATAGGGCCAGAACAGTGAGATTGCTCAGAAGAAAAGAATTGTGCTTCCTACAAACACGGGCCATATCTAGTTCAACTCTGCTTAGGAAACTGACAAGAACAGTAGCTCCTCTTCAGTCCAATACACTGTACTTGCTGGGAACATACGCGAGTGCTATTTGCACTGTGTACAGCAATGGGAGCGCAATAGTGACTCTTCTTACCAGAAAACAACTCTTGCTCATAGGACCAGAAACTGCATGTCATTCAACTCCGTTTAGGACTGGGAAACAAACGCTAGCTCACCTTACAAGAAACACACTCTGCTTTTGAGGAAAGAGCACTCTTCTAGTCTACTGTGTTTCCTATAGCGCCAGAACAGTGAGCTTGCTCAGAACAAAAGAACTTTGCTTTTTAAACACACGGCCATATCTAGTTCAATTCTGTTTAGTAAACTGACAAGAACAGTAGATCCTCTTCAGTCCAATACACTGTACATGCTGGGAACAGACGCCAGTGCTATTTGCACTGTGTACAGCAATGGGAGCGCAATAGTGACTCTTCTTACCAGAAAATAACTCTTGCTCATACGACCAGAAACTGCATGTGATTCAACTCCATTTAGGACTGGGAAACAAATGCTATTTTGCCTTACAAGAAACACACTCTGCTTTTGAGAAAAGAGCACTCTTGTACTCTACTGTGTTTCCTAAGGGCCAGAACAGTGAGCTTGCTCAGAACAAAAGAACTGTGCTTCCTACACACGGGCCATATCTAGTTCAACTCTGCCGAGGAAACTGACGAGAACAGTAGCTCCTCTTCAGTCCAATACACTGTACTTGCTGGGAACAGACGAGTGCTATTTGTACTGTGTACAGCAATGGGAGCACAATAGTGACCCTTCTTACCAGAAAACAACTCTGGCTCTTAGGACCAGAAACTGCATGTGATTCAACTCCACTTAGGACTGGGAAACAAACGCTAGCTTGCCTTACAAGAAACAAGCTCTGATTTGAGAAAAGGGCACACTTCTACTCTACTGTGTTTCCTATGGGGTCCGAACAGTGAGCTTGCTCAGAACAAAAGAACTGTCCTTCCTACACACACGGGCCATATCTGGTTCAATTCTGCTTAGGAAACTGACAAGAACAGTAGATCCCTTTCAGTCCAATACACTGTACTTGCTGGGAACAGACGAGTGCTATTTGTACTGTGTACAGCAATGGGAGCACAATAGTGACCCTTCTTACCAGAAAACAACTCTGGCTCTTAGGACCAGAAACTGCATGTGATTCAACTCCACTTAGGACTGGGAAACAAACGCTAGCTTGCCTTACAAGAAACAAGCTCTGATTTGAGAAAAGGGCACACTTCTACTCTACTGTGTTTCCTATGGGGTCCGAACAGTGAGCTTGCTCAGAACAAAAGAACTGTCCTTCCTACACACACGGGCCATATCTGGTTCAATTCTGCTTAGGAAACTGACAAGAACAGTAGATCCCTTTCAGTCCAATACACTGTACTTGCTGGGAACAGACGAGTGCTATTTGTACTGTGTACAGCAATGGGAGCACAATAGTGACCCTTCTTACCAGAAAACAACTCTGGCTCTTAGGACCAGAAACTGCATGTGATTCAACTCCACTTAGGACTGGGAAACAAACGCTAGCTTGCCTTACAAGAAACAAGCTCTGATTTGAGAAAAGGGCACACTTCTACTCTACTGTGTTTCCTATGGGGTCCGAACAGTGAGCTTGCTCAGAACAAAAGAACTGTCCTTCCTACACACACGGGCCATATCTGGTTCAATTCTGCTTAGGAAACTGACAAGAACAGTAGATCCCTTTCAGTCCAATACACTGTACTTGCTGGGAACAGACGCGAGTGCTATTTGCCCTGTGTATGAAAATGGGAGCGCAATAGTGACTCTTCTTACCAGAAAACAACTCTTGCTCGTTTGACTAGAAACTTCATGGGATTCAACTCCATTTCTGAATTGGAAACAAACACTAGCTTGCCTCACAAGAAACACACTCTGCTTTTGAGAAAAGAGCCCTCCTCTACTCTACTATGTTTCCTATAGCGCCAGAACATTGAGCTTGCTCAGTCCAAAGAACTGTGCTTCCTACACACACAGGCAATATCTAGTTCAACTCTGCATAGGAAACTGACGAGAACAGTAGCTCCTTTTAAGTCCAATACACTGTACTTGCTGGGAACAGATGCGAGTGCTATTTGCACTGTGTATGGAAATGGGAGCACAATAGTGACTTTCCTTACCAGAAAACAACTCTTGCTTGTAGGACCAAAACTGCATGTGATTCAACTCCATTTACGACTGGGAAACAGACGCTAGCCTCGCCTTACAAGAAACACAATCTGCTTTTGAGAAAAGAGCACTCTTCTACTCTACTGTTTTTCCTATAGCGCCAGTACAGTGAGCTTGCTTAGAACAAAAGAACTATGCATCCTACACACACGGGCCACATCTAGTTCAATTCTGCTTAGGAAACTGACAAGAACAGTAGATCCTCTTCAGTCCAATACACTGTACTTGCTGGGAACAGACGCCATTGCTATTTGCACTGTGTATGACAATGGGAGCACAATAGTGACTTTTCTTACCAGAAAACAACTCTTGCTCGTAGGACCAGAAACTGCATGTGATTCAACTCCATTTAGGACTGGGAAACAATCGCTAACTCGCCTTACAAGAAACACACTCTGCTTTTGAGAAAAGAGCACTCTTCTACTCTACTGTGTTTCTTATAGGGCCAGAAGAGTGAGCTTGCTCAGAACAAAATAACTGTGCTTCCTGCACACACGGACCTATCTAGTTCAATTCTGCTTAGTAAACTGAGAAGAACAGCAGATCCTCTTCAGTCCAATACACTGTACTTGCGGGGAACAGACGCCAGTGCTATTCGCACTGTGTACAACAAAGGGAGCGCAATAGTAACTCTTCTTACCAGAAAACAACTCTTGCTCGTAGGACCTGAAACTGCATGTGATTCAAATCCATTTAGGAATGGGAAACAAACACCAGCTCGCCTTACAAGAAACATACTCTGCTTTTGAGAAAAGAGCACTCTTCTACTCTACTGTGTTTCCTATAGGGCCAGAACAGTGAGCTTGCTCAGAACAAAAGAACTGTGCTTCCTGCACACACGGGCCATATCTAGTTCAACTCTGCTTAGGAAACTGACAAGAACAGTAGCTCCTCTTCAGTCCAATACACTGTACTTGCTGGGAACAGACGCGAGTGCTATTTGCACTGTGTATGGCATTGGGAGCGCAATAGTGACTCTTTTTACCAGAAAACAACACTTGCTCGTAGGACCAGAAAACAACTCTTGCTCGTAGGACCAGAAACTGCATGTGATTCAACTCCATTTAGAACTGGGAAACAAATGCTATCTCGCCTTACAAGAAACACACTCTGCTTTTGAGAAAAGAGCACTCTTGTACTCTACTGTGTTTCCTATAGGGCCAGAACATTGAGATTGCTCAGAACAAAAGAAATGTGCTTCATACACACGGGCCATATCTAGTTCAATTCTGCTTAGGAAACTGACAAGAATAGAAGCTCCTCTTCTGTCTAATACACTGTACTTGCTGGGAACAGACGCGAGTGCTATTTGCACTGTGTATGTCAACGGGAGCGCAATAGTGACTTTCCTTTCCAGAAAACAACTCTTGCTCATAGGACCAAAAACTTCATGTGATTCAACTCCATTTAGGACTGGGAAACAAACACCAGCTCGCCTTACAAGAAACATACTCTGCTTTTGAGAAAAGAGCACTCTTCTACTCTACTGTGTTTCCTAGAGGGCCAGAACAGTGAGCTTGCTCAGAACAAATGAACTGTGCTTCCTGCACACACGGGCCATATCTAGTTCAACTCTGCTTAGGAACCTGACAAGAACAGTAGATCCTTTTCAGTCCAATACACTGTACATGCTGGGAACAGATGCCAGTGCTATTTGCCCTGTGTATGACAGTGGGAGCACAATAGTGACTCTTCTTACCAGAAAAAACTCTTGCTCGTAGGACCAGAAACTGCATGTGATTCAACTCCATTTAGGACTGGGAAACACATGCTATCTTGTCTTACAAGAAACACACACTGCTTTTGAGAAAAGAGCACTCTTTTACTCTACTGTGTCTCCTATAGTGCCAGAACAGTGAGATTGCTCAGAAGAAAAGAAATGTGCTTCCTACAAACACGGGCCATATCTAGTTCAACTCTGCTTAGGAAACTGACAAGAACAGTAGCTCCTCTTCAGTCCAATACACTGTACTTGCTGGGAACATACGCGAGTGCTATTTGCACTGTGTACAGCAATGGGAGCGCATTAGTGACTTTTCTTACCAGAAAACAACTCTTGCTCATAGGACCAGAAACTGCATGTCATTCAACTCCGTTTAGGACTGGGAAACAAACGCTAGCTCGCCTTACAAGAAACACACTCTGCTTTTGAGAAATGAGCACTCTTCTACTCTACTGTGTTTCCTATAGCGAAAGAACAGTGAGCTTGCTCAGAACAAAAGAACTGTGCTTCCTAAACACCCTGCCATATCTAGTTCAATTCTGTTTAGTAAACTGACAAGAACAGTAGATCCTCTTCAGTCCAATACACTGTACATGCTGGGAACAGACGCCAGTGCTATTTGCACTGTGTACAGCAATGGGAGCACAATAGTGACTCTTCTTACCAGAAAATAACTCTTGCTCGTACGACCAGAAACTGCATGTGATTCAACTCCATTTAGGACTTGGAAACAAACAGTAGCTCGTCTTACAAGAAACACACTCTGCTTCTGAGAAAAGAGCACTCTTCTACTCTACTGTGGTTCCTATAGGGCCAGCACAGAGAGCTTGCTCAGAACAAAAGAAATGTGCTTCCTGCACACACGGGCCATATCTAGTTCAACTCTGCTTAGGAAACTGACAAGAACAGTAGCTTCTCTTCAGTCCAATACACTGTACTTGCTGGGAACAGACGTGAGTGCTATTTGCACTGTGTTTGGCAATGGGAGCGCAATAGTTACTTTCCTTACCAGAAAACAACTCTTGCTCATAGGACCAGAAACTGCATGTGATTCAACTCCATTTAGGACTGGGAAACAAATGCTATCTCGCCTTACAAGAAACACACTCTGCTTTTGAGAAAAGAGCACTCTTGTACTCTACTGTGTTTCCTATAGGGCCAGAACAGTGAGCTTGCTCAGAACAAAAGAGATGTGCTTCATACACACACGGGCCATATCTAGTTCAATTCCTCTTTAGTCAATAGACTGTACTTGCTGGAAACAGACGCGAGTGCTATTTGCACTGTGTATGTCAATGGGAGCACAATAGTGACTCTTCTTACCAAAAAATAACTCTATTCGTAGGACCAGAAACTGCATGTGATTCAAATTCATTTAGGACTGGGAAACAAAAGCTAGCTCACCTTACAAGAAATACACTCTGCTTTTGAGAAACGAGCACTCTTCTTCTCTACTATGTGTCCGATGGGGTCCGAACAGTGAGCTTGCTCAGAACAAAAGAACTGTGCTTCCTACACACACGGGCCATGTCTAGTTCAACTCCGCTTAGGCAACTGACAGTAAAAGTAGCTCCTCTTCAGTCCAATACACTGTACTTGCTGGGAACAAACGCGAGTGCTATTTGCACTGTGTATGTCAACGGGGAGCGCAATAGTGACTTTCCTTTCCAGAAAAAAACTCTTGCTCATAGGACCAAAAACTGCATGTGATTCAACTCCATTTAGGACTGGGGAAACAAACACTGGCTCGCCTTACAAGAAACACACTCTGCTTTTGAGAAAGAGCACTCTTCTACTCTACTGTGTTTCCTATAGGGCCAGTACAGTGAGCTTGCTCAGAACAAAAGAACTGTGCTTCCTACACAAATGGCCATATCCTGTTCAATTCTGCTTAGGAAACAGACAAGAACAGTAGCTCCTCTTCAGTCCAATACACTGTACTTGCTGGGAACAGATGTGAGTGCTATTTGCACTGTGTTTGGCAATGGGAGCACAATAGTGACTTTCTTTACCAGAAAACAACTCTTGCGCATAGGACAAAAACTTCATGTGATTCAACTCCGTTGAGGACTGGGAAACAAACACCAGCTCGCCTTACAAGAAACATACTCTGCTTTTGAGAAAAGAGCACTCTTCTACTCTACTGTGTTTCCTACAGGGCCAGAACAGTGAGCTTGCTCAGAACAAAAGAACTGTGCTTCCTGCACACACGGGCCATATCAAGTTCAACTCTGCTTAGGAAACTGACAAGAACAGTAGCTCCTCTTCAGTCCAATACACTGTACTTGCTGGGAACAGACGAGTGCTATTTGTACTGTGTACAGCAATGGGAGCACAACAGTGACCCTTCCTTACCAGAAATCAACTCTGG
>NW_026737109.1:0-50000 GCF_949786415.1 Peromyscus eremicus | reverse complement strand
AGAAACACACTCTGCTTTTGAGAAAAGAGCACTCTTCTACTCTACTGTGTTTCCTATAGGGCCAGAAAAGTGAGCTTGCTCAGAACAAAGGAACTGTGCTTCTGACACACGGTCCATATCTAGTTCAACTCTGCTTAGGAAACTGACAAGAACATTAGCTTCTCTTCAGTCCAATACACTCTAATGCTGGGAACAGATGCTAGTGCTATTTGCACTGTGTATGGCAAATGGAGCGCAATACTGACTCTTCTTACCAGAAAACAACTCTTGCTCGTAGGACCAGAAACTGCATGTGATTCAACTCCATTTCTGACTGGGAAACAAATACTAGCTCGCCTTACAAGAAACACACTCTGCTTTTGAGAAAAGAGCACTCTTCTACTCTACTGTGATTCCTATAAGGCCAGAACAGTGAGCTTGCTCAGAACAAAGGAACTGTGCTTCCGACACACGGGCCATATCTAGTTCAACTCTGCTTAGGAAACTGACAAGAACAGTAGTTTCTCTTCAGTCCAATACACTGTACTTGCTGAGAACAGACGCTAGTGCTACTTGCACTGTGTACGGCAATGGGAGCACAATAGTGACTCTTCTTACCAGAAAACAACTCTTGCTCGTAGGACCAGAAACTGCATGTGATACAACTCAGTTTATGACTGAGAAACAAACACTAGCTCGCCTTAAAAGAAATACACTCTGCTTTTGAGAAAAGAAAACTCTTCTAATCTACTGTGTTTCCTATAGGGCCAGAACAGTGAGCTTGCTAAGAACAAAGGAACTGTGCTTCCAATACACGGGCCATTTCTAGTTCAACTCTGCTTAGGAAACTGACAAGAACAGTAGCTTCTCTTCAGTCCAATACACTGTACTTGCTGGGAACAAACGCTAGTGTTATTTGCACAGTGTATGGCAATGGGAGCGCAATCGTGTCTGTTCTTAGCAGAAAACAACTCTTGCTAGTAGGACCAGAAACTGCATGTGATTCAACTCCGTTTACGACTGGGAAACAAACACTAGCTCGCCTTACAAGAAACACACTCTGCTTTTGAGAAAAGAGCACTCTTCTACTCTACTGTGATTCCTATAGTGCCAGAACAGTGAGCTTGCTCAGAACAAAGGAACTGTGCTTCCAACACACGGGCCATTTCTAGTTCAACTCTGCTTAGGAAACTGACAAGAACAGTAGCTTCTCTTCAGTCCAATACACTGTACTTGCTGGGAACAGACGCTAGTGCTATTTGCACTGTGTATGGCAAATGGAGCGCAATAGTGACTCTTCTTACCAGAAAACAACTCTTGCTTGATGGAGCAGAAACTTCATGTGATTCAACTCCATTTCTGACTGGGAAACAAATACTAGCTCGCATTACAAGAAACACACTCTGCTTTGGAGAAAAGAGCACTCTTCTAATCTACTGTGTTTCCTACAGGGCCAGAAGAGTGACCTTGCTCAGAGCAAAAGAACTGTGCTTCCGACACGCGGGCCATATCTAGTTCAACTCTGCTTAGGAAACTGACAAGAACAGTAGCTTCTCTTCAGTGCAATACACTGTACTTGCTGGGAACAGACGCGAGGGCTATTTGCAATGTGTATGGCAAATGGAGCACAATAGTGACTCTTCTTACCAGAAAACAACTCTTGCTTGTAGGACCAGAAACTGCATGTGATTCAACTCTTTTTCTGACTTGGAAACAAATACTAGCTCGCCTTACAAGAAACACACTCTGCTTTTGAGAAAAGAGCACTCTTCTAATCTACTGTGTTTCCTATAGGGCAGGAACAGTGAGCTTGCTCAGAACAAAAGAACTGTGCTTCTGACACACGGGCCATATCTAGTTCAACTCTGCTTAGGAAACTGACAAGAACAGTAGCTTCTCTTCAGTCCAATACACTGTACTTGCTGAGAACAGACGCTAGTGCTACTTGCACTGCATACGGCAATGGGAGCACAATAGTGACTCTTCTTACCAGAAAACAACTCTTGCTCATAGGACCAGAAACTGCATGTGATACAACTCCGTTTATGACTGAGAAACAAACACTAGCTCGCCTTAAAAGAAACACACTCTGCTTTTGAGAAAAGAGCACTCTTCTATTCTACTGTGTTTCCTATAGGGCCAGAACAGTGAGCTTGCTCAGAACAAAAGAAATGTGCGTCCGACACACGGGCCATATCTAGTTCAACTCTGCTTAGGAAACTGACAAGAACAGTAGCTTCTCTTCAGTCCAATACACTGTACTTGCTGGGAACAGATGGGAGTGCTATTTGCACTGTGTATGGCAATGGGAGCGCAATCGTGACTGTTCTTAGCAGAAAACAACTCTTGCTAGTAGGACCAGAAACTGCATGTGATTCAACTCCGTTTACGACTGGGAAACAAACACTAGCTCGCCTTACAAGAAACACACTCTGCTTTTGAGTAAAGAGCACTCTTCTACTCTACTGTGATTCTTATAGGGCCCGAACAGTGAGCTTGCTCAGAACAAAGGAACTGTGCTTCCAACACACAGGCCATATCTAGTTCAACTCTGCTTAGGAAACTGACAAGAACAGTAGCTTCTCTTCAGTCCACTACACTGTACTTGCTGGGAACAAACACAAGTGCTATTTGTACTGTGTATGGCAAATGGAGCGCAGTAGTGACTGTTCTTACCAGAAAACATCTCTTGCTCGTTGGACCAGAAACTGCATGTGATTCAACTCCGTTTACAACTGGAAAACAAACACTAGCTCGCCTTATAAGAAATATACTCTGCTTTTGAGAAAAGAACACTCTTCTAATCTACTGTGTTTCCTATAGGGCCAGAAGAAGGAGCTTGCTCAGAACAAAGGAACTGTGCTTCCAACACACGGGCCATATCTAGTTCAACTCTGCTTAGGAAACTGACAAGAACAGTAGCTTCTCTTCAGTCCAATACACTGTACTTGCTGGGAACAGACGCTAGTGCTATTTGCACTGTGTATGGCAAATGGAGCGCAATAGTGACTCTTCTTTCCAGAAAACAACTCTTGCTTGTAGGAGCAGAACTGCATGTGATTCAACTCCGTTTACGACTGGGAAACAAACACTAGCTCGCCTTACAAGAAATACACTCTGCTTTTGAGAAAAAAGCACTCTTGTACTCTACTGTGATTCCTATAGGGCCAGAACAGTGAGCTTGCTCAGAACAAAGGAACTGTGCTTCTGACACACGGGCCATATCTAGTTCAACTCTGCTTAGGAAACTGACAAGAACAGTAGCTTGTCTTCAGTCCAATACACTGTACTTGCTGGGAACAGACGCGAGTGCTATTTGCACTGTGTATGGCAATGGGAGCACAATCCTGACTGTTCTTAGCAGAAAACAACTCTTGCTAGTAGGACCAAAAACTGCATGTGATTCAACTCCATTTCTGACTGGGAAACAAACACTAGCTCGCCTTACTAGAAACACACTCTGCTTTTGAGAAAAGAGCACTCTTCTACTCTATTGTGATTCCTATAGGGCCAGAACAGTGAGCTTGCTCAGAACAAAGGAACTGTGTTTCCAACACACGGGCCATATCTAGTTCAACTCTGCTTAGGAAACTGACAAGAGCAGTAGCTTCTCTTCAGTCCAAAACACTGTACTTGCTGGGAAAAGACGCTAGTGCTATTTGCATTGTTTATGCCAAATGGAGCACAATAGTGACTCTTCTTACCAGAAAACAACTCTTGCTCGTAGGACCAGAAATGGCATGTGATTCAACTCCATTTCTGACTGGGAAACAAATACTAGCTCGACTACAAGAAACACACTCTGCTTTTGAGAAAAGAGCACTCTTCAAATCTACTGTGTTTCCTTTAGGGCCAGAAAAGGGAGCTTGCTCAGAACAAAGGAACTGTGCTTCCGACACACGAGCCAATTCTAGTTCAACTCTGCTTAGGAAACTGACAAGAACAGTAGCTTCTCTTCAGTCCAATACACTGTACTTGCTGGGAACAGACGCGAGTGCTATTTGCAATGTGTATGGCAATGGGAGCACAATCCTGACTGTTCTTAGCAGAAAACAACTCTTGCTAGTAGGACCAGAAACTGCATGTGATTCAACTCCATTTCTGACTGGGAAACAAATACTAGCTTGCCTTACGAGAAACACACTCTTCTTTTGAGAAAAGAGCACTCTTCTAATCTACTGTGTTTCCTATAGGGCCAGAACAGTGAGCTTGCTCAGAACAAAGGAACTGTGCTTCCGACACAGGGGCCATATCTAGTTCAACTCTGCTTAGGAAACTCACAAGAACAGTAGCTTCTCTTCAGTCCAATACACTGTACTTGCTGGGAACAGACGCGAGTGCTATTTGCAATGTGTATGGCAATGGGAGCGCAATCGTGACTGTTCTTAGCAGAAAACAACTCTTGCTAGTAGGACCAGAAACTGCATGTGATTCAACTCCGTTTACGACTGGGAAATATACACTAGCTCGCCTTACAAGAAACACACTCTGCTTTTGACAAAAGAGCACTCTTCTACTCTACTGTGATTCATATAGTGCCAGAACAGTGAGCTTGCTCAGAAAAAGGAACTGTGCTTCCTACACACGGGCCATATCTAGTTCAACTCTGCTTAGGAAACTGACAAGAACAGTAGCTTCTCTTCAGTCCAATACACTGTACTTGCTGGGAACAGACGCTAGTGCTATTTGCACTGTGTATGGCAAATGGAGCGCAATAGTGACTCTTCTTACCAGAAAACAACTCTTGCTTGTAGGAGCAGAAACTGCATGTGATTCAACTCCATTTCTGACTGGGAAACAAATACTAGCTCGCCTTACAAGAAACATACTCTGTTTTGAGAAAAGAGTACTCTTCTAATCTACTGTGTTTCCTATATGGCCAGAACAGTGAGCTTGCTCAGAGCAAAAGAACTGTGCTTCCGACACACGGGCCATATCTAGTTCAACTCTGCTTAGGAAACTGACAAGAACAGTAGCTTCTCTTCAGTCCAATACACTGTACTTGCTGGGAACAGACGCTAGTGCTATTTGCACTGTGTATGGCAAATGGAGCACAATAGTGACTCTTCTTACCAGAAAACAACTCTTGCTCGTAGGACCAGAAACTGCATGTGATTCAACTCCATTTGTGACTGGGAAACAAATAATAGCTCGCCTTACAAGAAACACACTCTCCTTTTGAGAAAAGAGCACTCTTCTACTCTACTGTGATTCCTATAGGGCCAAAACCGTGAGCTTGCTCAGAACAAAGGAACTGTGCTTCTGACACACGGGCCATATCTAGTTCAACTCTGCTTAGGAAACTGACAAGAACAGTAGCTTCTCTTCAGTCCAATACACTGTACTTGCTGGGAACAGATGCTAGTGCTATTTGCACTGTGTATGGGAAATGGAGCACAATAGTGACTCTTCTTACCAGAAAACAACTCTTGCTCGTAGGACCAGAAACGGCATGTGATTCAACTCCATTTCTGACTGGGAAACAAATACTAGCTCGCCTTACAAGAAACACACTCTGCTTTTGAGAAAAGAGCACTCTTCTACTCTACTGTGTTTCCTATAGGGCCAGAACAGTGAGCTTGCTCAGAACAAAGGAACTGTGCTTCCGACACAGGTGCCATATCTAGTTCAACTCTGCTTAGGAAACTAACAAGAACAGTAGCTTCTCTTCAGTCCAATACACTGTACTTGCTTAAAACAGACGCGAGTGCTATTGGAAATGTGTATGGCAATGGGAGCACAATCCTGACTGTTCTTAGCAGAAAACAACTCTTGCTAGTAGGACCAGAAACTGCATGTGATTCAACTCCATTTCTGACTGGGAAACAAATACTAGCTCGCCTTACAAGAAACACACTCTGCTTTTGAGAAAAGAGCACTCTTCTAATCTACTGTGTTTCCTATAGTGCCTGAACAGTGAGCATGCTCAGAACAAAGGAACTGTGCTTCCGACACACGGTCCATATCTAGTTCAACTCTGCTTAGGAAACTGACAAGAACAGTAGCTTCTCTTCAGTCCAATACACTGTAATTCCTGGGAAGAGACGGGACTGCTATTTGCAATGTGTATGGCGATGGGAGCACATTCCTGACTGTTCTTAGCAGAAAACAACTCTTGCTAGTAGGACCAGAAACTGCATGTGATTCAACTCCGTTTACGACTTTGAAACATACACTAGCTCGCCTTACAAGAAACACACTCTGCTTTTGAGAAAAAAGCACTCTTCTACTCTACTGTGATTCCTATAGGGCCTGAACAGTGAGCTTGCTCAGAACAAAGGAACTGTGCTTCCAACACACGGGCCATATCTTGTTCAACTCTGCTTAGGAAACTGACAAGAACAGTAGCTTCTCTTCAGTCCAATACACTGAACTTGCTGGGAACAGACGCTAGTGCTATTTGCACTGTGTATGGCAAATGGAGCACAATAGTGACTCTTCTTACCAGAAAACAACTCTTACTCGTAGTATCAGAAACTGCATGTGATTCAACTCCATTTCTGACTGGGAAACAAATACTAGCTCGCCTTACAAGACACACACTCTGCTTTTGAGAAAAGAGCACTCTTCTACTCTACTGTGTTTCCTATAGGGCCAGAAAAGTGAGCTTGCTCAGAACAAAGGAACTGTGCTTCTGACACACGGTCCATATCTAGTTCAACTCTGCTTAGGAAACTGACAAGAACAGTAGCTTGTCTTCAGTCCAATACACTGTACTTGCTGGGAACAGATGCTAGTGCTATTTGCACTGTGTATGGCAAAATGAGCGCAATAGTGACTCTTCTTACCAGAAAACAACTCTTGCTCGTAGGACCAGAAACTGCATGTGATTAAACTCCATTTCTGACTGGTAAACAAATACTAGCTCGCCTTACAAGAAACATACTCTGCTTTTGAGAAAAGAGCACTCTTCTAATCTACAGTGTTTCCTATAGGTCCAGAACAGTGAGCTTGCTCAGAACAAAAGAACTGTGCTTCCAACACAGGGGCCATATCTAGTTCAACTCTGCTTAGGAAACTGACAAGAACAGTAGCTTCTCTTCAGTCCAATACACTGAACTTGCTGGGAACAGACGCGAGTGCTATTTGCACTGTGTATGGCAATGGGAGCACAATCGTAACTGTTCTTAGCAGAAAACATCTCTTGCTAGTAGGACCAGAAACTGCATGTGATTCAACTCCTTTTACGACTGGGAAACAAACACTAGCTCGCCTTACAAGAAACACACTCTGCTTTTGAGAAAAGAGCACTCTTCTACTCTACTGTGATGCATATAGGGCCAGAACAGTGAGCTTGCTCAGAACAAAGGAACTGTGCTTCCAACACACGGGCCATATCTAGTTCAACTCTGCTTAGGAAACTGACAAGAACAGTAGCTTGTCTTTAGTCCAATACACTGTACTTGCTGGGAACAGACGCGAGTGCTATTTGCACTGTGTATGGCAATGGGAGCACAATCCTGACTGTTCTTAGCAGAAAACAACTCTTGCTAGTAGGACCAGAAACTGCATGTGATTCAACTCCATTTATGACTGGGAAACAAACACTAGCTCGCCTTACAAGAAACACACTCTGCTTTTGAGAAAAGAGCACTCTTCTACTCTATTGTGATTCCTATAGGGCCAGAACAGTGAGCTTGCTCAGAACAAAGGAACTGTGCTTCCGACACAGGGGCCATATCTAGTTCAACTCTGCTTTGGAAACTGACAAGAGCAGTAGCTTCTCTTCAGTCCAAAACACTGTACTTGCTGGGAAAAGACGCTAGTGCTATTTGCATTGTTTATGCCAAATGGAGCACAATAGTGACTCTTCTTACCAGAAAACAACTCTTGCTCGTAGGACCAGAAATGGCATGTGATTCAACTCCATTTCTGACTGGGAAACAAATACTAGCTCGACTACAAGAAACACACTCTGCTTTTGAGAAAAGAGCACTCTTCAAATCTACTGTGTTTCCTTTAGGGCCAGAAAAGGGAGCTTGCTCAGAACAAAGGAACTGTGCTTCCGACACACGAGCCAATTCTAGTTCAACTCTGCTTAGGAAACTGACAAGAACAGTAGCTTCTCTTCAGTCCACTACACTGTACTTGCTGGGAACAGACGCTAGTGCTATTTGCACTGTGTATGGCAAATGGAGCACAATAGTGACTCTTCTTACCAGAAAACAACTCTTGCTCGTAGGACCAGAAACGCATATGATTCAACTCCATTTCTGACTGGGAAACAAATAATAGCTCGCCTTACAAGAAACACACTCTGCTTTTGAGAAAAGAGCACTCTTCTACTCTACTGTGATTCCTATAGGGCCAGAACAGTGAGCTTGCTCAGAACAAAGGAACTGTGCTTCTGACACACGGGCCATATCTAGTTCAACTCTGCTTAGGGAACTGACAAGAACAGTAGCTTCTCTTCAGTCCAATACACTGTACTTGCTGGGAACAGACGCTAGTGCTATTTGCACTGTGTATGGCAAATGGAGCACAATAGTGACTCTTCTTACCAGAAAACAACTCTTGCTCGTAGGACCAGAAACGGCATGTGATTCAACTCCATTTCTGACTGGGAAACAAATACTAGCTCGCCTTACAAGAAACACACTCTGCTTTTGAGAAAAGAGCACTCTTCTAATCTACTGTGTTTCCTACAGGGCCAGAACAGTGAGCTTGCTCAGAACAAAGGAACTGTGCTTCCAACACAGGTGCCATATCTAGTTCAACTCTGCTTAGGAAACTGCCAAGAACAGTAGCTTCTCTTCAGTCCAATACACTGAACTTGCTGGGAACAGACGCGAGTGCTATTTGCACTGTGTATGGCAATGGGAGCGCAATTGTGACTGTTCTTAGCAAAAAACAACTCTTGCTTTTTAGGACCAGAAACTGCATGTGATTCAACTCCGTTTACGACTGGGAAACAAACACTAGCTCGCCTTACAAGAAACACACTCTGCTTTTGAGAAAAGAGCACTCTTCTACTCTACTGTGATTCCTATAAGGCCAGAACAGTGAGCTTGCTCAGAACAAAGGAACTGTGCTTCCAACACACGGGCCATATCTAGTTCAACTCTGCTTAGGAAACTGACAAGAACAGTAGCTTCTCTTCAGTCCAATACACTGTACTTGCTGGGAACAGACGCTAGTGCTATTTGCACTGTGTATGGCAAATGGAGCACAATAGTGACTCTTCTTACCAGAAAAAAACTCTTGCTTGCAGGAGCAGAATCTGCATGATATTCAACTCCATTTCTGACTGGGAAACAAATACTAGCTCGCCTTACAAGAAACATACTCTGCTTTTGAGAAAAGAGCACTCTTCTAATGTACTGTGTTTCCTATATGGCCAGAACAGTGAGCTTGCTCAGAACAAAAGAACTGTGCTTCCGACACAGGGACCATATCTGGTTCAACTCTGCTTAGGAAACTGACAAGAACAGTAGCTTCTCTTCAGTCCAATACACTGTACTTGCTGGGAACAGATGCTAGTGCTATTTGCACTGTGTATGGCAAAAGGAGCGCAATAGTGACTCTTCTTACCAGAAAAAAACTCTTGCTCGTAGGACCAGAAACGGCATTTGATTCAACTCCATTTCTGACTGGGAAACAAATACTAGCTCGCCTTACAAGAAACACACTCTGCTTTTGAGAAAAGAGCACTCTTCTACTCTACTGTGTTTCCTATAGGGCCAGAACAGTAAGCTTGCTCAGAACAAAAGAACTGTGCTTCCAACACACGGGCCATATCTAGTTCAACTCTGCTTAGGAAACTGACAAGAACAGTAGCTTCTCTTCAGTCCAATACACTGTACTTCCTGGGAACAGATGCTAGTGCTATTTCCACTGTGTATGGCAAATGGAGCACAATAGTGACTCTTCTTACCAGAAAACAACTCTTGCTCGTAGGACCAGAAACTGCATGTGATTCAACTCCATTTCTGACTGGGAAACAAATATTAGCTTGCCTTACAAGAAACACACTCTGCTTTTGAGAAAAGAGCACTCTTCTAATCTACTGTGTTTCCTATAGTGCCTGAACAGTGAGCTTGCTCAGAACAAATGAACTGTGCTTCCGACACACGGGCCATATCTAGTTCAACTCTGCTTAGGAAACTGACAAGAACAGTAGCTTCTCTTCAGTCCAATACACTGTACTTGCTGGGAACAGAGGCAAGTGCTATTTGCAATGTGTATGGCAATGGGAGCGCATTCCTGACTGTTCTTAGCAGAAAACAACTCTTGCTAGTAGGACCAGAAACTGCATGTGATTCAACTCCGTTTATGACTTTGAAACATACACTAGCTCGCCTTACAAGAAACACACTCTGCTTTTGAGAAAAAAGCACTCTTCTACTCTACTGTGATTCCTATAGGGCCTGAACAGTGAGCTTGCTCAGAACAAAGGAACTGTGCTTCCAACACACGGGCCATATCTTGTTCAACTCTGCTTAGGAAACTGACAAGAACAGTAGCTTCTCTTCAGTCCAATACACTGTACTTCCTGTTAACAGACGCTAGTGCTATTTGCACTGTGTATGGCAAATGGAGCACAATAGTGACTCTTCTTACCAGAAAACAACTCTTACTCGTAGGACCAGAAACTGCATGTGATTCAACTCCATTTCTGACTGGGAAACAAATACTAGCTCGCCTTACAAGACACACACTCTGCTTTTGAGAAAAGAGCACTCTTCTACTCTACTGTGTTTCCTATAGGGCCAGAAAAGTGAGCTTGCTCAGAACAAAGGAACTGTGCTTCTGACACACGGTACATATCTAGTTCAACTCTGCTTAGGAAACTGACAAGAACAGTAGCTTCTCTTCAGTCCAATACACTGTACTTGCTGGGAACAGAATCTAGTGCTATTTGCACTGTGTATGGCAAAATGAGCGCAATAGTGACTCTTCTTACCAGAAAACAACTCTTGCTCGTAGGACCAGAAACTGCATGTGATTAAACTCCATTTCTGACTGGGAAACAAATACTAGCTCCCCTTACAAGAAACACACTCTGCTTTTGAGAAAGGAGCACTCTTCTAATCTACTGTGTTTCGTTTAGGGCCAGAAGAGTGAGCTTGCTCAGAACAAAGGAACTGTGCTTCCGACACAGGGGCCATATCTAGTTCAACTCTGCTTACGAAACTGACAAGAACAGTAACTTCTCTTCCGTCCAATACACCGTACTTGCTGGGAACAGATGCGAGTGCTATTTGCAATGTGTATGGCAATGGGAGCACAATCGTGACTGTTCTTAGCAGAAAACAACTCTTGCTAGTAGGACCAGAAACTGCATGTGATTCAACTCCGTTTACGACTGGGAAATATACACTAGCTCGCCTTACAAGAAACACACTCTGCTTTTGAGAAAAGAGCACTCTTCTACTCTAATGTGATTCCTATAGGGCCTGAACAGTGAGCTTGCTCAGAACAAAGGAACTGTGCTTCCAACACACTGGCCATATCTAGTTCAACTCTGCTTAGGAAACTGACAAGAACAGTAGCTTCTCTTCAGTCCAATACACTGTACTTGCTGGGAACAGACGCTCGTGTTTTGCACTGTGTATGGCAAATGGAGCTCAATAGTGACTCTTCTTACCAGAAAACATCTCTTGCTTGTAGAAGCAGAAACTGCATGTGATTCAACTCCATTTCTGACTGGGAAACAAATACTAGCTCGCCTTACAAGAAACATACTCTGCTTTTGAGAAAAGAGCACTCTTCTAATCTACAGTGTTTCCTATAGGTCCAGAACAGTGAGCTTGCTCAGAACAAAAGAACTGTGCTTCCAACACAGGGGCCATATCTAGTTCAACTCTGCTTAGGAAACTGACAAGAACAGTAGCTTCTCTTCAGTCCAATACACTGAACTTGCTGGGAACAGACGCGAGTGCTATTTGCACTGTGTATGGCAATGGGAGCACAATCGTAACTGTTCTTAGCAGAAAACAACTCTTGCTAGTAGGACCAGAAAATGCATGTGATTCAACTCCTTTTAAGACTGGGAACAAATAATAGCTCGACTACAAGAAACACACTCTGCTTTTGAGAAAAGAGCACTCTTCAAATCTACTGTGTTTCCTTTAGGGCCAGAAAAGTGAGCTTGCTCAGAACAAAGGAACTGTGCTTCCAACACACGGGCAATATCTAGTTCAACTCTGCTTAGGAAACTGACAAGAACAGTAGCTTCTCTTCAGTCCAATACAGTGTACTTGCTGGGAACAGACGATAGTGCTATTTGCACTGTGTATGGCAAATGGAGCACAATAGTGACTCTTCTTACCAGAAAAAAAACTCTTGCTTGCAGGAGCAGAAACTGCATGATATTCAACTCCATTTCTGACTGGGAAACAAATACTAGCTCGCCTTACAAGAAACACACTCTTCTTTTGAGAAAAGAGCACTCTTCTAATCTACTGTGTTTCCTATAGGGCCAGAACAGTGAGCTTGCTCAGAACAAAGGAACTGTGCTTCCGACACAGGGGCCATATCTAGTTCAACTCTGCTTTGGAAACTGACAAGAACAGTAGCTTCTCTTCAGTCCAATACACTGTACTTGCTGGGAACAGACGCGAGTGCTATTTGCAATGTGTATGGCAATGGGAGCACAATCGTGACTGTTCTTAGCAGAAAACAACTCTTGCTAGTAGGACCAGAAACTGCATGTGATTCAACTCCGTTTACGACTGGGAAATATACACTAGCTCGCCTTACAAGAAACACACTCTGCTTTTGAGAAAAGAGCACTCTTCTACTCTACTGTGATTCATATAGGGCCAGAACAGTGAGCTTGCTCAGAACAAAAAACTGTGCTTCCGACACACGGGCCATATCTAGTTCAACTCTGCTTAGGAAACTGAAAACAACAGTAGCTTCTCTTCAGTCCAATACACTGTACTTCCTGGGAACAGATGCTAGTGCTATTTGCACTGTGTATGGCAAATGGAGCACAATAGTGACTCTTCTTACCAGAAAAAAACTCTTGCTCGTAGGACCAGAAACTGCATGTGATTCAACTCCGTTTACGACTGGGAAACAAATACTAGCTCGCCGTACAAGACACACACTCCGCTTTTGAGAAAAGAACACTCTTCTACTCTACTGTGTTTCCTTTAGGGCCAGAAAAGTGAGCTTGCTCAAAACAAAGGAACTGTGCTTCTGACACACGGTCCATATCTAGTTCAACTCTGCTTAGGAAACTGACAAGAACAGTAGCTTCTCTTCAGTCCAATACACTGTACTTGCTGGGAACAGATGCTAGTGCTATTTGCACTGTGTATGGCAAAATGAGCGCAATAGTGACTCTTCTTACCAGAAAACAACTCTTGCTCGTAGGACCAGAAACTGCATGTGATTAAACTCCATTTCTGACTGGTAAACAAATACTAGCTCGCCTTACAAGAAACACACTCTGCTTTTGAGAAAAGAGCACTCTTCTAATCTACTGTGCTTCCTATAGGGCCAGAACAGTGAGCTTGCTCAGAACAAAGGAACTGTGCTTCCGACACAGGGGCCATATCTAGTTCAACTCTGCTTACGAAACTGACAAGAACAGTAGCTTCTCTTCAGTCCAATACACCTTACTTGCTGGGAACAGATGCAAGTGCTATTTGCAATGTGTATGGCAATGGGAGCGCAATCGTGACTGTTCTTAGCAGAAAACAACTCTTGCTAGTAGGACCAGAAACTGCATGTGATTCAACTTTGTTTACAACTGGGAAATATACACTAGCTCGCCTTACAAGAAACACACTCTGCTTTTGAGAAAAGAGCACTCTTCTACTCTAATGTGATTCCTATAGGGCCTGAACAGTGAGCTTGCTCAGAACAAAGGAACTGTGCTTCCAACACACTGGCCATATCTAGTTCAACTCTGCTTAGGAAACTGACAAGAACAGTAGCTTCTCTTCAGTCCAATACACTGTACTTGCTGGGAACAGACGCTCGTGTTTTGCACTGTGTATGGCAAATGGAGCTCAATAGTGACTCTTCTTACCAGAAAACATCTCTTGCTTGTAGAAGCAGAAACTGCATGTGATTCAACTCTTTTTCTGACTTGGAAACAAATACTAGCTCGCCTTACAAGAAACACACTCTGCTTTTGAGAAAAGAGCACTCTTCTAATCTACTGTGTTTCCTATAGGGCCAGAACAGTGAGCTTGCTCAGAACAAAGGAACTGTGCTTCCGACACAGGGGCCATATCTAGTTCAACTCTGCTTACGAAACTGACAAGAACAGTAACTTCTCTTCCGTCCAATACACCGTACTTGCTGGGAACAGATGCGAGTGCTATTTGCAATGTGTATGGCAAATGGTGCGCAATAGTGACTCTTCTTACCAGAAAACAACTCTTGCTTGATGGAGCAGAAACTGCATGTGATTCAACTCCATTTCTGACTGGGAAACAAATACTAGCTCGTCTTACAAGAAACATACTCTGCTTTTGAGAAAAGAGCACTCTTCTAATCTACTGTGTTTCCTATAGGGCCAGAACTGTGAGCTTCCTCATAGCAAAAGAACTGTGCTTCCGACACACGTGCCATATCTAGTTCAACTCTGCTTAGGAAACTGCCAAGAACAGTAGCTTCTCTTCAGTCCAATACACTGTAATTGCTGGGAACAGACGCGAGTGCTATTTGCACTGTGTATGGCAATGGGAGCAGAATCGTGACTGTTCTTAGCAGAAAACAACTCTTGCTAGTAGGACCAGAAACTGCATGTGATTCAAATCCGTTTACGACTGGGAAACAAACACTAGCTCGCCTTACAAGAAACACACTCTGCTTTTGAGAAAAGAGCACTTGTCTACTCTGTTGTGATTCCTATAGGGCCAGAAGTGTGAGCTTTCTCAGAAAAAGGAACTGTGTTTCCAACACACGTGCCATATCTAGTTCAACTCTGCTTAGGAAACTGACAAGAACAGTAGCTTCTCTTCAGTCCAATACACTGTACTTGCTGGGAACAAATGCTACTGCTATTTGCCTTGTGTATGGGAAATGGAGCGCAATAGTGACTCTTCTTACAAGAAAACAACTCTTGTTCGTAGGACCAGAAACTGCATGTGATTCAACTCCATTTCTGACTGGGAAACAAACACTAGCTCGCCTACCAGGAACACACTCTGCTTTTGAGAAAAGAGCACTCCTCTAATCTACTGTGTTTCCTATAGGGCCAGAACAGTGAGCTTGCTCAGAACAAAGAAACTGTGCTTCTGACACACGGGCCATATCTAGTTTAACTCTGCTTAGGAAACTGACAAGAACAGTAGCTTCTCTTCAGTCCAATACACTGTACTTGCTGGGAACAGACGCTAGTGCTATTTGCACTGTGTATGGCAAATGGTGCGCAATAGTGACTCTTCTTACCAGAAAACAACTCTTGCTTGTAGGACCAGAAACTGCATGTGATTCAACTCCTTTTCTGACTGGGAAAAAAATACTAGCCCGCCTCACAAGAAATACACTCTGCTTTTGAGAAAAGAACACTCTTCTAATCTACTGTGTTTCCTATAGTGCCAGAACAGTGAGCTTGCTCAGAACAAAGGAACTGTGCTTCCTACACACGGGCCATATCTAGTTCAACTCTGCTTAGGAAACTGACAAGAACAGTAGCTTCTCTTCAGTCCAATACACTGTACTTGCTGGGAACAGACGCTAGTGCTATTTGCACTGTGTATGGCAAATGGAGCACAATAGTGACTCTTCTTACCAGAAAACAACTCTTGCTCGTAGGACCAGAAACTGCATGTGATTCAACTCCATTTCTGACTGGGAAACAAATACTAGCTCGCCTTACAAGAAACATACTCTGCTTTTGAGAAAAGAGCACTCTTCTAATTTACTGTGTTTCCTATAGGGCCAGAAAAGTGAGCTTGCTCAGAACAAAGGAACTGTGCTTCCGACACACTGGCCATATCTAGTTCAACTCTGCTTAGGAAACTGACAAGAACAGTAGCTTCTCTTCAGTCCAATACACTGTACTTGCTGGGAACAGACGCTAGTGCTATTTGCACTGTGTATGGCAAATGGAGCGCAATAGTGACTCTTCTTACCAGAAAACAACTCTTGCTTGATGGAGCAGAAACTTCATGTGATTCAACTCCCTTTCTGACTGGGAAACAAATACTAGCTCGTCTTACAAGAAACATACTCTGCTTTTGAGAAAAGAGCACTCTTCTAATCTACTGTGTTTCCTATAGGGCCAGAACTGTGAGCTTCCTCATAGCAAAAGAACTGTGCTTCCGACACACGTGCCATATCTAGTTCAACTCTGCTTAGGAAACTGCCAAGAACAGTAGCTTCTCTTCAGTCCAATACACTGTAATTGCTGGGAACAGACGCGAGTGCTATTTGCACTGTGTATGGCAATGGGAGCAGAATCGTGACTGTTCTTAGCAGAAAACAACTCTTGCTAGTAGGACCAGAAACTGCATGTGATTCAAATCCGTTTACGACTGGGAAACAAACACTAGCTCGCCTTACAAGAAACACACTCTGCTTTTGAGAAAAGAGCACTTGTCTACTCTGTTGTGATTCCTATAGGGCCAGAAGTGTGAGCTTTCTCAGAAAAAGGAACTGTGTTTCCAACACACGTGCCATATCTAGTTCAACTCTGCTTAGGAAACTGACAAGAACAGTAGCTTCTCTTCAGTCCAATACACTGTACTTGCTGGGAACAAATGCTACTGCTATTTGCCTTGTGTATGGGAAATGGAGCGCAATAGTGACTCTTCTTACAAGAAAACAACTCTTGTTCGTAGGACCAGAAACTGCATGTGATTCAACTCCATTTCTGACTGGGAAACAAACACTAGCTCGCCTACCAGGAACACACTCTGCTTTTGAGAAAAGAGCACTCCTCTAATCTACTGTGTTTCCTATAGGGCCAGAACAGTGAGCTTGCTCAGAACAAAGAAACTGTGCTTCTGACACACGGGCCATATCTAGTTTAACTCTGCTTAGGAAACTGACAAGAACAGTAGCTTCTCTTCAGTCCAATACACTGTACTTGCTGGGAACAGACGCTAGTGCTATTTGCACTGTGTATGGCAAATGGTGCGCAATAGTGACTCTTCTTACCAGAAAACAACTCTTGCTTGTAGGACCAGAAACTGCATGTGATTCAACTCCTTTTCTGACTGGGAAAAAAATACTAGCCCGCCTCACAAGAAATACACTCTGCTTTTGAGAAAAGAACACTCTTCTAATCTACTGTGTTTCCTATAGTGCCAGAACAGTGAGCTTGCTCAGAACAAAGGAACTGTGCTTCCTACACACGGGCCATATCTAGTTCAACTCTGCTTAGGAAACTGACAAGAACAGTAGCTTCTCTTCAGTCCAATACACTGTACTTGCTGGGAACAGACGCTAGTGCTATTTGCACTGTGTATGGCAAATGGAGCACAATAGTGACTCTTCTTACCAGAAAACAACTCTTGCTCGTAGGACCAGAAACTGCATGTGATTCAACTCCATTTCTGACTGGGAAACAAATACTAGCTCGCCTTACAAGAAACATACTCTGCTTTTGAGAAAAGAGCACTCTTCTAATTTACTGTGTTTCCTATAGGGCCAGAAAAGTGAGCTTGCTCAGAACAAAGGAACTGTGCTTCCGACACACTGGCCATATCTAGTTCAACTCTGCTTAGGAAACTGACAAGAACAGTAGCTTCTCTTCAGTCCAATACACTGTACTTGCTGGGAACAGACGCTAGTGCTATTTGCACTGTGTATGGCAAATGGAGCGCAATAGTGACTCTTCTTACCAGAAAACAACTCTTGCTTGATGGAGCAGAAACTTCATGTGATTCAACTCCCTTTCTGACTGGGAAACAAATACTAGCTCGTCTTACAAGAAACATACTCTGCTTTTGAGAAAAGAGCACTCTTCTAATCTACTGTGTTTCCTATAGGGCCAGAATTATGAGCTTCCTCATAGCAAAAGAACTGTGCTTCCGACACACGTGCCATATCTAGTTCAACTCTGCTTAGGAAACTGACAAGAACAGTAGCTTCTCTTCAGTCCAATACACTGTAATTGCTGGGAACAGACGCGAGTGCTATTTGCACTGTGTATGGCAATGGGAGCAGAATCGTGACTGTTCTTAGCAGAAAACAACTCTTGCTAGTAGGACCAGAAACTGCATGTGATTCAAATCCGTTTACGACTGGGAAACAAACACTAGCTTGCCTTACAAGAAACACACTCTGCTTTTGAGAAAAGAGCACTTGTCTACTCTGTTGTGATTCCTATAGGGCCAGAAGAGTGAGCTTTCTCAGAACAAAGGAACTGTGTTTCCAACACACGTGCCATATCTAGTTCAACTCTGCTTAGGAAACTGACAAGAACAGTAGCTTCTCTTCAGTCCAATACACTGTACTTGCTGGGAACAAATGCTACTGCTATTTGCCTTGTGTATGGGAAATGGAGCGCAATAGTGACTCTTCTTACAAGAAAACAACTCTTGTTCATAGGACCAGAAACTGCATGTGATTCAACTCCATTTCTGACTGGGAAACAAACACTAGCTCGCCTACCAGGAACACACTCTGCTTTTGAGAAAAGAGCACTCCTCTAATCTACTGTGTTTCCTATAGGGCCAGAACAGTGAGCTTGCTCAGAACAAAGAAACTGTGCTTCTGACACACGGGCCATATCTAGTTTAACTCTGCTTAGGAAACTGACAAGAACAGTAGCTTCTCTTCAGTCCAATACACTGTACTTGCTGGGAACAGACGCTAGTGCTATTTGCACTGTGTATGGCAAATGGTGCGCAATAGTGACTCTTCTTACCAGAAAACAACTCTTGCTTGTAGGACCAGAAACTGCATGTGATTCAACTCCTTTTCTGACTGGGAAACAAATACTAGCCCGCATTACAAGAAATACACTCTGCTTTTGAGAAAAGAACACTCTTCTAATCTACTGTGTTTCCTAAAGTGCCAGAACAGTGAGCTTGCTCAGAACAAAGGAACTGTGCTTCCGAAACACGGGCCATATCTAGTTAAACTCTGCTTAGGAAACTGACAAGAACAGTAGCCTCTCTTCAGTCCAATACACTGTACTTGCTGGGAACAGACGCTAGTGCTATTTGCACTGTGTATGGCAAATCTAGCACAATAGTGACTCTTCTTACCAGAAAACAACTCTTGCTCGTAGGACCAGAAACTGCATGTGATTCAACTCCATTTCTGACTGGGAAACAAATACTAGCTCGCCTTACAAGAAACATACTCTGCTTTTGAGAAAAGAGCACTCTTCTAATTTACTGTGTTTCCTATAGGGCCAGAAAAGTGAGCTTGCTCAGAACAAAGGAACTGTGCTTCCGACACACTGGCCATATCTAGTTCAACTCTGCTTAGGAAACTGACAAGAACAGTAGCTTCTCTTCAGTCCAATACACTGTACTTGCTGGGAACAAATGCTACTGCTATTTGCCTTGTGTATGGGAAATGGAGCACAATAGTGACTCTTCTTACAAGAAAACAACTCTTGTTCGTAGGACCAGAAACTGCATGTGATTCAACTCCATTTCTGACTGGGAAACAAACACTAGCTCGCCTACCAGGAACACACTCTGCTTTTGAGAAAAGAGCACTCCTCTAATCTACTGTGTTTCCTATAGGGCCAGAACAGTGAGCTTGCTCAGAACAAAGGAACTGTGCTTCTGACACACGGGCCATATCTAGTTTAACTCTGCTTAGGAAACTGACAAGAACAGTAGCTTCTCTTCAGTCCAATACACTGTACTTGCTGGGAACAGACGCTAGTGCTATTTGCACTGTGTATGGCAAATGGTGCGCAATAGTGACTCTTCTTACCAGAAAACAACTCTTGCTTGTAGGACCAGAAACTGCATGTGATTCAACTCCTTTTCTGACTGGGAAACAAATACTAGCCCACCTTACAAGAAATACACTCTGCTTTTGAGAAAAGAACACTCCTCTAATCTACTGTGTTTCCTATAGTGCCAGAACAGTGAGCTTGCTCAGAACAATGAACTGTGCTTCCGACACACGGGCCATATCTAGTTCAACTCTGCTTAGGAAACTGACAAGAACAGTAGCTTCTCTTCAGTCCCATACACTGTACTTGCTGGGAACAGACGCTAGTGCTATTTGCACTGTGTATGGCAAATGGAGCACAATAGTGACTCTTCTTACCAGAAAACAACTCTTGTTCGTAGGACCAGAAACTGCATGTGATTCAACTCCATTTCTGACTGGGAAACAAATACTAGCTCGCCTTACAAGAAACATACTCTGCTTTTGAGAAAAGAGCACTCTTCTGATTTACTGTGTTTCCTATAGGGCCAGAAAAGTGAGCTTGCTCAGAACAAAGGAACTGTGCTTCCGACACACTGGCCATATCTAGTTCAACTCTGCTTAGGAAACTGACAAGAACAGTAGCTTCTCTTCAGTCCAATACACTGTACTTGCTGGAAACAGACGCGAGTGCTCTTTGCACTGTGCATGGCGAATGGAGCACAAAAGTGACTCTGTTTACCACAAAACAACTCTTCCTCATTGGACCAGAAACTGCATGTGATTCAAATCCTTTTCTGATTGGGAAACAAACACTAGCTCGCCTTACAAGAAAAACACTCTGCTTTTGAGAAAAGAGCACTCTTCTAATCTACTGTGTTTCCTTTAGGGCCAGAACAGTGAGCTTACTCAGAACAAAAGAAATGTGCATCCGATAAACGGGACATATCTAGTTCAACTCTGCTTAGGAAACTGACAAGAACAGTAGCTTCTCTTCAGTCCAATACACTGTACTTGCTGGGAACAGACGCTAGTTCTATTTGCACTGTGTATGGCAATGGGAGCTCAATAGTGACTGTTCTTAGCAGAAAACAACTCTTCCTAGTAGGACCAGAAACTGCATGTGATTCAACTCCGTTTATGCCTGGGAAACAAACACTAGCTCGCCTTACTAGAAACACACTCTGCTTTTGAGAAAAGAGAACTCTTCTACTCTACTGTGATTCCTATAGGGCCAGAACAGTGAGCTTGCTCAGAACAAAGGAACTGTGCTTCCGACACACGGGCCATATCTACTTGAACTCTGCTTAGGAAACTGACAAGAACAGTAGCTTCTCTTCAGTCCAATACACTGTACTTGCTGGGAACAGACGCTAGTGATATTTGCACTGTGTATGGCAAATGGAGCACAATAGTGACTCTTCTTACCAGAAAACAACTCTTGCTTGATGGAGCAGAAACTTCATGTGATTCAACTCCATTTCTGACTGGGAAACAAATACTAGCTCGCCTTACAAGAAACATACTCTGCTTTGGAGTAAAGAGCACTCTTCTAATCTACTGTGTTTCCTATAGGGCCAGAACATTGAGCTTGCTCAGAGCAAAAGAACTGTGCTTCCGACACACGGGCCATATCTAGTTCAACTCTGCTTAGGAAACTGACAAGAACAGTAGCTTCTCTTCAGTCCAATACACTGTACTAGCTGGGAACAGATGCGAGTGCTATTTGCACTGTGTATGGCAAATGGTGCGCAATAGTGACTCTTCTTACCAGAAAACAACTCTTGCTTGTAGGACCAGAAACTGCATGTGATTCAACTCTTTTTCTGACTGGGAAACAAACACTAGCTCGCCTTACAAGAAATACACTCTGCTTTTGAGAAAAGAACACTCTTCTAATCTACTGTGTTTCCTATAGTGCCATAACAGTGAGCTTGCTCAGAACAAAAGAACTGCCCTTCCGACACAGGGGCCATATCTAGTTCAACTCTGCTTAGGAAACTGACAAGAACAGCAGCTTCTCTTCAGTCCAATACACTGTGCTTGCTGGGAACAGACGCTAGTGCTATTTGCACTGTGTATGGCAAATGGAGCGCAATATTGACTCTTCTTACCAGAAAACAACTCTTGCTCGTAGGACCAGAAACTGCATGTGATTCAACTCCATTTCTGACTGGGAAACAAATACTAGCTCGCCTTACAAGAAACATACTCTGCTTTTGAGAAAAGAGCACTCTTCTATCTACTGTGTTTCCTATATGGCCAGAACAGTGAGCTTGCTCAGAACAAAAGAACTGTGCTTCCGACACAGGGACCATATCTAGTTCAACTCTGCTTAGGAAACTGACAAGAACAGTAGCTTCTCTTCAGTCCAATACACTGTACTTGCTGGGAACAGACGCTAGTGCTATTTGCACTGTGTATGGCAAATGGAGCACAATAGTGACTCTTCTTACCAGAAAACAACTCTTGCTCGTAGGACCAGATACGGCATGTGATTCAACTCCATTTCTGACTGGGAAACAAATACTAGCTCGCCTTACAAGAAACACACTCTGCTTTTGAGAAAAGAGCACTCTTCTACTCTACTGTGTTTCCTATAGGGCCAGAACAGTGAGCTTGCTCAGAACAAAGAAACTGTGCTTCCGACACAGGGGCCATATCTAGTTCAACTCTGCTTAGGAAACTAACAAGAACAGTAGCTTCTCTTCAGTCCAATACACTGTAATTGCTGGGAACAGACGCGAGTTCTATTTGCAATGTGTATGGCAATGGGAGCACAATCCTGACTGTTCTTAGCAGAAAACGACTCTTGCTAGTAGGACCAGAAACTTCATGTGATTCAACTCCATTTCTGACTGGGAAACAAATACTAGCTTGCCTTACAAGAAACACACTCTTCTTTTGAGAAAAGAGCACTCTTCTAATCTACTGTGTTTCCTATAGGGCCAGAACAGTGAGCTTGCTCAGAACAAAGGAACTGTGCTTCTGACACAGGGGCCATATCTAGTTCAACTCTGCTTAGGAAACTGACAAGAACAGTAGCTTCTCTTCAGTCCAATACACTGTACTTGCTGGGAACAGACGCGAGTGCTATTTGCAATGTGTATGGCAATGGGAGCGCAATCGTGACTGTTCTTAGCAGAACACAACTCTTGCTAGTAGGACGAGAAACTGCATGTGATTCAACTCCGTTTACGACTGGGAAAAATACACTAGCTCGCCTTACAAGAAACACACTCTGCTTTTGAGAAAAGAGCACTCTTCTACTCTACTGTGATTCCTATAGGGCCTGAACAGTGAGCTTGCTCAGAACAAAGGAACTGTGCTTCCAATACACAGGCCATATCTTGTTCAACTCTGCTTAGGAAACTGACAAGAACAGTAGCTTCTCTTCAGTCCAATACACTGAACTTGCTGGGAACAGACGCTAGTGCTATTTGCACTGTGTATGGCAAATGGAGCACAATAGTGACTCTTCTTACCAGAAAACAACTCTTACTCGTAGTATCAGAAACTGCATGTGTTTCAACTCGATTTCTGACTGGGAAACAAATACTAGCTCGCCTTACAAGACACACACTCTGCTTTTGAGAAAAGAGCACTCTTCTACTCTACTGTGTTTCCTATAGGGCCAGAAAAGTGAGCTTGCTCAGAACAAAGGAACTGTGCTTCTGACACACGGTCCATATCTAGTTCAACTCTGCTTAGGAAACTGACAAGAACAGTAGCTTCTCTTCAGTCCAATACACTGTACTTGCTGGGAACAGATGCTAGTGCTATTTGCACTGTGTATGGCAAAATGAGCGCAATAGTGACTCTTCTTACCAGAAAACAACTCTTGCTCGTAGGACCAGAAACTGCATGTGATTAAACTCCATTTCTGACTGGGAAACAAATGCTAGCTCGCCTTACAAGAAACATACTCTGCTTTTGAGAAAAGAGCACTCTTCTAATCTACAGTGTTTCCTATAGGTCCAGAACAGTGAGCTTGCTCAGAACAAAAGAACTGTGCTTCCAACACAGGGGCCATATCTAGTTCAACTCTGCTTAGGAAACTGACAAGAACAGTAGCTTCTCTTCAGTCCAATACACTGAACTTGCTGGGAACAGACGCGAGTGCTATTTGCACTGTGTATGGCAATGGGAGCACAATCGTAACTGTTCTTAGCAGAAAACAACTCTTGCTAGTAGGACCAGAAACTGCATGTGATTCAACTCCTTTTACGACTGGGAAACAAACACTAGCTCGCCTTACAAGAAACACACTCTGCTTTTGAGAAAAGAGCACTCTTCTACTCTACTGTGATTCCTATAAGGCCAGAACAGTGAGCTTGCTCAGAACAAAGGAACTGTGCTTCCAACACACGGGCCATATCTAGTTCAACTCTGCTTAGGAAACTGACAAGAACAGTAGCTTCTCTTCAGTCCAATACACTGTACTTGCTGGGAACAGACGCTAGTGCTATTTGCACTGTGTATGGCAAATGGAGCACAATAGTGACTCTTCTTACCAGAAAAAAACTCTTGCTAGTAGGACCAGAAAATGCATGTGATTCAACTCCATTTCTGACTGGGAAACAAATACTAGCTCGCCTTACAAGAAACATACTCTGCTTTTGAGAAAATGCACTCTTCTAATCTACTGTGTTTCTTATATGGCCAGAACAGTGAGCTTGCTCAGAACAAAAGAACTGTGCTTCCGACACAGGGACCATATCTAGTTCAACTCTGCTTAGGAAACTGACAAGAACAGTAGCTTCTCTTCAGTCCAATACACTGTATTGCTGGGAACAGACGCTAGTGCTATTTGCACTGTGTATGGCAAATGGAGCACAATAGTGACTCTTCTTACCAGAAAACAACTCTTGCTCGTAGGACCAGAAACGGCATGTGATTCAACTCCATTTCTGACTGGGAAACAAATACTAGCTCGCCTTACAAGAAACACACTCTGCTTTTGAGAAAAGAGCACTCTTCTACTCTACTGTGTTTCCTATAGGGCCAGAACAGTGAGCTTGCTCAGAACAAAGGAACTGTGCTTCCGACACAGGGGCCATATCTAGTTCAACTCTGCTTAGGAAACTAACAAGAACAGTAGCTTCTCTTCAGTCCAATACACTGTACTTGCTGGGAACAGACGCGAGTGCTATTTGCAATGTGTATGGCAATGGGAGCACAATCCTGACTGTTCTTAGCAGAAAACAACTCTTGCTAGTAGGACCAGAAACTGCATGTGATTCAACTCCATTTCTGACTGGGAAACAAATACTAGCTTGCCTTACAAGAAACACACTCTTCTTTTGAGAAAAGAGCACTCTTCTAATCTACTGTGTTTCCTATAGGGCTAGAACAGTGAGCTTGCTCAGAACAAAGGAACTGTGCTTCCGACACAGGGGCCATATCTAGTTCAACTCTGCTTAGGAAACTGACAAGAACAGTAGCTTCTCTTCAGTCCAATACACTGTACTTGCTGGGAACAGATGCGAGTGCTATTTGCAATGTGTATGGCAATGGGAGCGCAATCGTGACTGTTCTTAGCAGAAAACAACTCTTGCTAGAATGACCAGAAACTGCATGTGATTCAACTCCGTTTACGACTGGGAAAAATACACTAGCTCGCCTTACAAGAAACACACTCTTCTTTTGAGAAAAGAGCACTCTTCTACTCTACTGTGATTCATATAGGGCCAGAACAGTGAGCTTGCTCAGAACAAAGGAACTGTGCTTCCGACACACGGGCCATATCTGGTTCAACTCTGCTTAGGAAACTGACAAGAACAGTAGCTTCTCTTCAGTCCAATACACTGTACTTGCTGGGAACAGACGCTAGTGCTATTTGCACTGTGTATGGCAAATGGAGCACAATAGTGACTCTTCTTACCAGAAAACAACTCTTGCTTGTAGGAGCAGAAACTGCATGTGATTCAACTCCATTTCTGACTGGGAAACAAATACTAGCTCGCCTTACAAGAAACATACTCTGCTTTTGAGAAAAGAGTACTCTTCTAATCTACTGTGTTTCCTACAGGGCCAGAACAGTGAGCTTGCTCAGAGCAAAAGAACTGTGCTTCCGACACACGGTCCATATCTAGTTCAACTCTGCTTAGGAAACTGACAAGAACAGTAGCTTGTCTTCAGTCCAATACACTGTACTTGCTGGGAACAGACGCTAGTGCTATTTGCACTGTGTATGGCAAATGGAGCACAATAGTGACTCTTCTTACCAGAAAACAACTCTTGCTCGTAGGACCAGAAACTGCATGTGATTCAACTCCATTTGTGACTGGGAAACAAATAATAGCTCGCCTTACAAGAAACACACTCTGCTTTTGAGAAAAGAGCACTCTTCTACTCTACTGTGATTCCTATAAGGCCAGAACAGTGAGCTTGCTCAGAACAAAGGAACTGTGCTTCTGACACACGGGCCATATCTAGTTCAACTCTGCTTAGGAAACTGACAAGAACAGTAGCTTCTCTTCAGTCCAATACACTGTACTTGCTGGGAACAGACGCTAGTGCTATTTGCACTGTGTATGGCAAATGGAGCACAATAGTGACTCTTCTTACCAGAAAACAACTCTTGCTCGTAGGACCAGAAACGGCATGTGATTCAACTCCATTTCTGACTGGGAAACAAATACCAGCTCGCCTTACAAAACACATTCTGCTTTTGAGAAAAGAGCACTCTTCTAATCTACTGTGTTTCCTACAGGGCCAGAACAGTGAGCTTGCTCAGAACAAAGGAACTGTGCTTCCAACACAGGTGCCATATCTAGTTCAACTCTGCTTAGGAAACTGCCAAGAACAGTAGCTTCTCTTCAGTCCAATACACTGAACTTGCTGGGAACAGACGCGAGTACTATTTGCACTGTGTAAGGCAATGGGAGCACAATCGTAACTGTTCTTAGCAGAAAACAACTCTTGCTAGTAGGACCAGAAAATGCATGTGATTCAACTCCTTTTACGACTGGGAAACAAACACTAGCTCGCCTTACAAGAAACACACTCTGCTTTTGAGAAAAGAGCACTCTTCTACTCTACTGTGATTCCTATAAGGCCAGAACAGTGAGCTTGCTCAGAACAAAGGAACTGTGCTTCCAACACACGGGCCATATCTAGTTCAACTCTGCTTAGGAAACTGACAAGAACAGTAGCTTCTCTTCAGTCCAATACACTGTACTTGCTGGGAACAGACGCTAGTGCTATTTGCACTGTGTATGGCAAATGGAGCACAATAGTGACTCTTCTTACCAGAAAAAAACTCTTGCTTGCAGGAGCAGAATCTGCATGATATTCAACTCCATTTCTGACTGGGAAACAAATACTAGCTCGCCTTACAAGAAACATACTCTGCTTTTGAGAAAAGAGCACTCTTCTAATCTACACTGTTTCCTATATGGCCAGAACAGTGAGCTTGCTCAGAACAAAAGAACTGTGCTTCCGACACAGGGACCATATCTGGTTCAACTCTGCTTAGGAAACTGACAAGAACAGTAGCTTCTCTTCAGTCCAATACACTGTACTTGCTGGGAACAGATGCTAGTGCTATTTGCACTGTGTATGGCAAATGGAGCGCAATAGTGACTCTTCTTACCAGAAAAAAACTCTTGCTCGTAGGACCAGAAACGGCATGTGATTCAACTCCATTTCTGACTGGGAAACAAATAATAGCTCGCCTTACAAGAAACACACTCTGCTTTTGAGAAAAGAGCACTCTTCTACTCTACTGTGTTTCCTATAGGGCCAGAACAGTGAGCTTGCTCAGAACAAAGGAACTGTGCTTCCGACACAGGGGCCATATCTAGTTCAACTCTGCTTAGGAAACTAACAAGAACAGTAGCTTCTCTTCAGTCCAATACACTGTACTTGCTGGGAACAGACGCGAGTGCTATTTGCAATGTGTATGGCAATGGGAGCACAATCCTGACTGTTCATAGCAGAAAACAACTCTTGCTAGTAGGACCAGAAACTGCATGTGATTCAACTCCATTTCTGACTGGGAAACAAATACTAGCTTGCCTTACAAGAAACACACTCTTCTTTTGAGAAAAGAGCGCTCTTCTACTCTACTGTGTTTCCTATAGGGCCAGAACAGTGAGCTTGCTCAGAACAAAGGAACTGTGCTTCCGACACAGGGGCCATATCTAGTTCAACTCTGCTTAGGAAACTGACAAGAACAGTAGCTTCTCTTCAGTCCAATACACTGTACTTGCTGGGAACAGACGCGAGTGCTATTTGCAATGTGTATGGCAATGGGAGCGCAATCGTGACTGTTCTTAGCAGAAAACAACTCTTGCTAGTAGGACCAGAAACTGCATGTGATTCAACTCTGTTTACGACTGGAAAAAATACACTAGCTCGCCTTACAAGAAACACACTCTGCTTTTGAGAAAAGAGCACTCTTCTACTCTACTGTGATTCATATAGGGCCAGAACAGTGAGCTTGCTCAGAACAAAGGAACTGTGCTTCCGACACACGGGCCATATCTGGTTCAACTCTGCTTAGGAAACTGACAAGAACAGTAGCTTCTCTTCAGTCCAATACACTGTACTTGCTGGGAACAGACGCTAGTGCTATTTGCACTGTGTATGGCAAATGGAGCGCAATAGTGACTCTTCTTACCAGAAAACAACTCTTGCTTGTAGGAGCAGAAACTGCATGTGATTCAACTCCATTTCTGACTGGGAAACAAATACTAGCTCAACTTACAAGAAATATACTCTGCTTTTGAGAAAAGAGTACTCTTCTAATCTACTGTGTTTCCTACAGGGCCAGAACAGTGAGCTTGCTCAGAGCAAAAGAACTGTGCTTCCGACACACTGGCCATATCTAGTTCAACTCTGCTTAGGAAACTGACAAGAACAGTAGCTTGTCTTCAGTCCAATACACTGTACTTGCTGGGAACAGACGCTAGTGCTATTTGCACTGTGTGTGGCAAATGGAGCACAATAGTGACTCTTCTTACCAGAAAACAACTCTTGCTCGTAGGACCAGAAATGGCATGTGATTCAACTCCATTTCTGACTGGGAAACAAATACTAGCTCGCCTTACAAGAAACACACTCTTCTTTTTAGAAAAGAGCACTCTTCTACTCTACTGTGTTTCCTATAGGGCCAGAAAAGTGAGCTTGCTCAGAACAAAGGAACTGTGCTTCTGACACACGGTCCATATCTAGTTCAACTCTGCTTAGGAAACTGACAAGAACAGTAGCTTCTCTTCAGTCCAATACACTGTACTTGCTGGGAACAGATGCAAGTGCTATTTGCAATGTGTATGGCAATGGGAGCGCATTCCTGACTGTTCTTAGCAGAAAACAACTCTTGCTAGTAGGACCAGAAACTGCATGTGATTCAACTCCGTTTACGACTTTGAAACATACACTAGCTCGCCTTACAAGAAACACACTCTGCTTTTGAGAAAAAAGCACTCTTCTACTCTACTGTGATTCCTATAGGGCCTGAACAGTGAGCTTGCTCAGAACAAAGGAACTGTGCTTCCAACACACGGGCCATACCTTGTTCAACTCTGCTTAGAAAAATGACAAGAACAGTAGCTTCTCTTCAGTCCAATACACTGAACTTGCTGGGAACAGACGCTAGTGCTATTTGCACTGTGTATGACAAATGGAGCACAATAGTGACTCTTCTTACCAGAAAACAACTCTTACTCGTAGGACCAGAAACTGCATGTGATTCAACTCCATTTCTGACTGGGAAACAAATACTAGCTCGCCTTACAAGACACACACTCTGCTTTTGAGAAAAGAGCACTCTTCTACTCTACTGTGTTTCCTATAGGGCCAGAAAAGTGAGCTTGCTCAGAACAAAGGAACTGTGCTTCTGACACACGGTACATATCTAGTTCAACTCTGCTTAGGAAACTGACAAGAACAGTAGCTTCTCTTCAGTCCAATACACTGTACTTGCTGGGAACAGAATCTAGTGCTATTTGCACTGTGTATGACAAAATGAGCGCAATAGTGACTCTTCTTACCAGAAAACAACTCTTGCTCCTAGGACCAGAAACTGCATGTGATTAAACTCCATTTCTGACTGGGAAACAAATACTAGCTCGCCTTACAAGAAACACACTCTGCTTTTGAGAAAGGAGCACTCTTCTAATCTACTGTGTTTCCTTTAGGGCCAGAACAGTGAGCTTGCTCAGAACAAAGGAACTGTGCTTCCGACACAGGGGCCATATCTAGTTCAACTCTGCTTACGAAACTGACAAGAACAGTAACTTCTCTTCCGTCCAATACACCCTACTTGCTGGGAACAGATGCGAGTGCTATTTGCAATGTGTATGGCAATGGGAGCACAATCGTGACTGTTCTTAGCAGAAAACAACTCTTGCTAGTAGGACCAGAAACTGCATGTGATTCAACTCCGTTTACGACTGGGAAACAAACACTAGCTCGCCTTACAGGAAACACACTCTGCTTTTGAGAAAAGAGCACTCTTCTACTCTACTGTGATTCCTATAGGGCCAGAACAGTGAGCTTGCTCAGAACAAAGGTACTGTGCTTCCGACACACGGGCCATATCTAGTTCAACTCTGCTTAGGAAACTGACAAGAACAGTAGCTTCTCTTCAGTCCAATACACTGTACTTGCTGGGAACAGACGCTAGTGCTATTTGCACTGTGTATTGGAAATGGAGCACAATAGTGACTCTTCTTACCAGAAAACAACTCTTGCTTGATGGAGCAGAAACTTCATGTGATTCAACTCCCTTTCTGACTGGGAAACAAATACTAGCTCGTCTTACAAGAAACATACTCTGCTTTTGAGAAAAGAGCACTCTTCTAATCTACTGTGTTTCCTATAGGGCCAGAACAGTGAGCTTCCTCAGAGCAAAAGAACTGTGCTTCCGACACACGTGCCATATCTAGTTCAACTCTGCTTAGGAAACTGACAAGAACAGTAGCTTCTCTTCAGTACAATACACTGTAATTGCTGGGAACAGACGCGAGTGCTATTTGCACTGTGTATGGCAATGGGAGCAGAATCGTGACTGTTCTTAGCAGAAAACAACTCTTGCTAGTAGGACCAGAAACTGCATGTGATTCAAATCCGTTTACGACTGGGAAACAAACACTAGCTCGCCTTACAAGAAACACACTCTGCTTTTGAGAAAAGAGCACTTGTCTACTCTGTTGCGATTCCTATAGGGCCAGAAGAGTAAGCTTTCTCAGAACAAAGGAAATGTGTTTCCAACACACGTGCCATATCTAGTTCAACTCTGCTTAGGAAACTGACAAGAACAGTAGCTTCTCTTCAGTCCAATACACTGTACTTGCTGGGAACAAATGCTACTGCTATTTGCCTTGTGTATGGGAAATGGAGCGCAATAGTGACTCTTCTTACAAGAAAACAACTCTTGTTCGTACGACCAGAAACTGCATGTGATTCAACTCCATTTCTGACTGGGAAACAAATACTAGCTCGCCTTACAAGAAACATACTCTGCTTTTGAGAAAAGAGCACTCTTCTAATTTACTGTGTTTCCTATAGGGCCAGAAAAGTGAGCTTGCTCAGAACAAAGGAACTGTGCTTCCGACACACTGGCCATATCTAGTTCAACTCTGCTTAGGAAACTGACAAGAACAGTAGCTTCTCTTCAGTCCAATACACTGTACTTGCTGGGAACAGACGCTAGTGCTATTTGCACTGTGTATGGCAAATGGAGCGCAATAGTGACTCTTCTTACCAGAAAACAACTCTTGCTCGTAGGACCAGAAACTGCATGTGATTCAACTCCATTTCTGACTGGGAAACAAATACTAGCTCGCCTTACAAGAAACATACTCTGCTTTTGAGAAAAGAGCACTCTTCTAATTTACTGTGTTTCCTATAGGGCCAGAACAGTGAGCTTCCTCAGAGCAAAAGAACTGTGCTTCCGACACACGTGCCATATCTAGTTCAACTCTGCTTAGGAAACTGACAAGAACAGTAGCTTCTCTTCAGTACAATACACTGTAATTGCTGGGAACAGACGCGAGTGCTATTTGCACTGTGTATGGCAATGGGAGCAGAATCGTGACTGTTCTTAGCAGAAAACAACTCTTGCTAGTAGGACCAGAAACTGCATGTGATTCAAATCCGTTTACGACTGGGAAACAAACACTAGCTCGCCTTACAAGAAACACACTCTGCTTTTGAGAAAAGAGCACTTGTCTACTCTGTTGCGATTCCTATAGGGCCAGAAGAGTAAGCTTTCTCAGAACAAAGGAAATGTGTTTCCAACACACGTGCCATATCTAGTTCAACTCTGCTTAGGAAACTGACAAGAACAGTAGCTTCTCTTCAGTCCAATACACTGTACTTGCTGGGAACAAATGCTACTGCTATTTGCCTTGTGTATGGGAAATGGAGCGCAATAGTGACTCTTCTTACAAGAAAACAACTCTTGTTCGTACGACCAGAAACTGCATGTGATTCAACTCCATTTCTGACTGGGAAACAAATACTAGCTCGCCTTACAAGAAACATACTCTGCTTTTGAGAAAAGAGCACTCTTCTAATTTACTGTGTTTCCTATAGGGCCAGAAAAGTGAGCTTGCTCAGAACAAAGGAACTGTGCTTCCGACACACTGGCCATATCTAGTTCAACTCTGCTTAGGAAACTGACAAGAACAGTAGCTTCTCTTCAGTCCAATACACTGTACTTGCTGGGAACAGACGCTAGTGCTATTTGCACTGTGTATGGCAAATGGAGCGCAATAGTGACTCTTCTTACCAGAAAACAACTCTTGCTCGTAGGACCAGAAACTGCATGTGATTCAACTCCATTTCTGACTGGGAAACAAATACTAGCTCGCCTTACAAGAAACATACTCTGCTTTTGAGAAAAGAGCACTCTTCTAATTTACTGTGTTTCCTATAGGGCCAGAAAAGTGAGCTTGCTCAGAACAAAGGAACTGTGCTTCCGACACACTGGCCATATCTAGTTCAACTCTGCTTAGGAAACTGACAAGAACAGTAGCTTCTCTTCAGTCCAATACACTGTACTTGCTGGAAACAGACGCGAGTGCTCTTTGCACTGTGCATGGCGAATGGAGCACAAAAGTGTCTCTGTTTACCACAAAACAACTCTTCCTCATTGGACCAGAAACTGCATGTGATTCAAATCCTTTTCTGATTGGGAAACAAACACTAGCTCGCCTTACAAGAAAAACACTCTGCTTTTGAGAAAAGAGCACTCTTCTAATCTACTGTGTTTCCTTTAGGGCCAGAACAGTGAGCTTACTCAGAACAAAAGAAATGTGCGTCCGACAAACGGGACATATCTAGTTCAACTCTGCTTAGGAAACTGCCAAGAACAGTAGCTTCTCTTCAGTCCAATACACTGTACTTGCTGGGAACAAACGCGAGTGCTATTTGCACTGTGTATGGCAAATGGAGCTCAGTAGTGACTGTTCTTACCAGAAAACAACTCTTGCTCATAGGACCAGAAACTGCATGTGATTCAACTCCGTTTACAACTGGGAAACAAACACTAGCTCGCCTTACAAGAAATACACTCTGCTTTTGAGAAAAGAAAACTCTTCTAATCTACTGTGTTTCCTATAGGGCCAGAACAGTGAGCTTGCTAAGAACAAAGGAACTGTGCATCCAACACACGGGCCATTTCTAGTTCAACTCTGCTTAGGAAACTGACAAGAACAGTAGCTTCTCTTCAGTCCAATACACTGTACTTGCTGGGAACAAACGCTAGTGCTATTTGCACTGTGTATGGCAATGGGAGCGCAATCGTGACTGTTCTTAGCAAAAAACAACTCTTGCTAGTAGGACCAGAAACTGCATGTGATTCAACTCCGTTTACGACTGGGAAACAAACACTAGCTCGCCTTACAAGAAACACACTCTGCTTTTGAGAAAAGAGCACTCTTCTACTCTACTGTGATTCCTATAGTGCCAGAACAGTGAGCTTGCTCAGAACAAAGGAACTGTGCTTCCAACACACGGGCCATTTCTAGTTCAACTCTGCTTAGGAAACTGACAAGAACAGTAGCTTCTCTTCAGTCCAATACACTGTACTTGCTGGGAACAGACGCTAGTGCTATTTGCACTGTGTATGGCAAATGGAGCACAATAGTGACTCTTCTTACCAGAAAACAACTCTTGCTTGATGGAGCAGAAACTTCATGTGATTCAACTCCATTTCTGACTGGGAAACAAATACTAGCTCGCCTTACAAGAAACACACTCTGCTTGGAGAAAAGAGCACTCTTCTAATCTACTGTGTTTCCTACAGGGCCAGAAGAGTGAGCTTGCTCAGAGCAAAAGAACTGTGCTTCTGACACACGGTACATATCTAGTTCAACTCTGCTTAGGAAACTGACAAGAACAGTAGCTTCTCTTCAGTCCAATACACTGTACTTGCTGGGAACAGAATCTAGTGCTATTTGCACTGTGTATGACAAAATGAGCGCAATAGTGACTCTTCTTACCAGAAAACAACTCTTGCTCCTAGGACCAGAAACTGCATGTGATTAAACTCCATTTCTGACTGGGAAACAAATACTAGCTCGCCTTACAAGAAACACACTCTGCTTTTGAGAAAGGAGCACTCTTCTAATCTACTGTGTTTCCTTTAGGGCCAGAACAGTGAGCTTGCTCAGAACAAAGGAACTGTGCTTCCGACACAGGGGCCATATCTAGTTCAACTCTGCTTACGAAACTGACAAGAACAGTAACTTCTCTTCCGTCCAATACACCCTACTTGCTGGGAACAGATGCGAGTGCTATTTGCAATGTGTATGGCAATGGGAGCACAATCGTGACTGTTCTTAGCAGAAAACAACTCTTGCTAGTAGGACCAGAAACTGCATGTGATTCAACTCCGTTTACGACTGGGAAACAAACACTAGCTCGCCTTACAGGAAACACACTCTGCTTTTGAGAAAAGAGCACTCTTCTACTCTACTGTGATTCCTATAGGGCCAGAACAGTGAGCTTGCTCAGAACAAAGGTACTGTGCTTCCGACACACGGGCCATATCTAGTTCAACTCTGCTTAGGAAACTGACAAGAACAGTAGCTTCTCTTCAGTCCAATACACTGTACTTGCTGGGAACAGACGCTAGTGCTATTTGCACTGTGTATTGGAAATGGAGCACAATAGTGACTCTTCTTACCAGAAAACAACTCTTGCTTGATGGAGCAGAAACTTCATGTGATTCAACTCCCTTTCTGACTGGGAAACAAATACTAGCTCGTCTTACAAGAAACATACTCTGCTTTTGAGAAAAGAGCACTCTTCTAATCTACTGTGTTTCCTATAGGGCCAGAACAGTGAGCTTCCTCAGAGCAAAAGAACTGTGCTTCCGACACACGTGCCATATCTAGTTCAACTCTGCTTAGGAAACTGACAAGAACAGTAGCTTCTCTTCAGTACAATACACTGTAATTGCTGGGAACAGACGCGAGTGCTATTTGCACTGTGTATGGCAATGGGAGCAGAATCGTGACTGTTCTTAGCAGAAAACAACTCTTGCTAGTAGGACCAGAAACTGCATGTGATTCAAATCCGTTTACGACTGGGAAACAAACACTAGCTCGCCTTACAAGAAACACACTCTGCTTTTGAGAAAAGAGCACTTGTCTACTCTGTTGCGATTCCTATAGGGCCAGAAGAGTAAGCTTTCTCAGAACAAAGGAAATGTGTTTCCAACACACGTGCCATATCTAGTTCAACTCTGCTTAGGAAACTGACAAGAACAGTAGCTTCTCTTCAGTCCAATACACTGTACTTGCTGGGAACAAATGCTACTGCTATTTGCCTTGTGTATGGGAAATGGAGCGCAATAGTGACTCTTCTTACAAGAAAACAACTCTTGTTCGTACGACCAGAAACTGCATGTGATTCAACTCCATTTCTGACTGGGAAACAAATACTAGCTCGCCTTACAAGAAACATACTCTGCTTTTGAGAAAAGAGCACTCTTCTAATTTACTGTGTTTCCTATAGGGCCAGAAAAGTGAGCTTGCTCAGAACAAAGGAACTGTGCTTCCGACACACTGGCCATATCTAGTTCAACTCTGCTTAGGAAACTGACAAGAACAGTAGCTTCTCTTCAGTCCAATACACTGTACTTGCTGGGAACAGACGCTAGTGCTATTTGCACTGTGTATGGCAAATGGAGCGCAATAGTGACTCTTCTTACCAGAAAACAACTCTTGCTCGTAGGACCAGAAACTGCATGTGATTCAACTCCATTTCTGACTGGGAAACAAATACTAGCTCGCCTTACAAGAAACATACTCTGCTTTTGAGAAAAGAGCACTCTTCTAATTTACTGTGTTTCCTATAGGGCCAGAAAAGTGAGCTTGCTCAGAACAAAGGAACTGTGCTTCCGACACACTGGCCATATCTAGTTCAACTCTGCTTAGGAAACTGACAAGAACAGTAGCTTCTCTTCAGTCCAATACACTGTACTTGCTGGAAACAGACGCGAGTGCTCTTTGCACTGTGCATGGCGAATGGAGCACAAAAGTGTCTCTGTTTACCACAAAACAACTCTTCCTCATTGGACCAGAAACTGCATGTGATTCAAATCCTTTTCTGATTGGGAAACAAACACTAGCTCGCCTTACAAGAAAAACACTCTGCTTTTGAGAAAAGAGCACTCTTCTAATCTACTGTGTTTCCTTTAGGGCCAGAACAGTGAGCTTACTCAGAACAAAAGAAATGTGCGTCCGACAAACGGGACATATCTAGTTCAACTCTGCTTAGGAAACTGCCAAGAACAGTAGCTTCTCTTCAGTCCAATACACTGTACTTGCTGGGAACAAACGCGAGTGCTATTTGCACTGTGTATGGCAAATGGAGCTCAGTAGTGACTGTTCTTACCAGAAAACAACTCTTGCTCATAGGACCAGAAACTGCATGTGATTCAACTCCGTTTACAACTGGGAAACAAACACTAGCTCGCCTTACAAGAAATACACTCTGCTTTTGAGAAAAGAAAACTCTTCTAATCTACTGTGTTTCCTATAGGGCCAGAACAGTGAGCTTGCTAAGAACAAAGGAACTGTGCATCCAACACACGGGCCATTTCTAGTTCAACTCTGCTTAGGAAACTGACAAGAACAGTAGCTTCTCTTCAGTCCAATACACTGTACTTGCTGGGAACAAACGCTAGTGCTATTTGCACTGTGTATGGCAATGGGAGCGCAATCGTGACTGTTCTTAGCAAAAAACAACTCTTGCTAGTAGGACCAGAAACTGCATGTGATTCAACTCCGTTTACGACTGGGAAACAAACACTAGCTCGCCTTACAAGAAACACACTCTGCTTTTGAGAAAAGAGCACTCTTCTACTCTACTGTGATTCCTATAGTGCCAGAACAGTGAGCTTGCTCAGAACAAAGGAACTGTGCTTCCAACACACGGGCCATTTCTAGTTCAACTCTGCTTAGGAAACTGACAAGAACAGTAGCTTCTCTTCAGTCCAATACACTGTACTTGCTGGGAACAGACGCTAGTGCTATTTGCACTGTGTATGGCAAATGGAGCACAATAGTGACTCTTCTTACCAGAAAACAACTCTTGCTTGATGGAGCAGAAACTTCATGTGATTCAACTCCATTTCTGACTGGGAAACAAATACTAGCTCGCCTTACAAGAAACACACTCTGCTTGGAGAAAAGAGCACTCTTCTAATCTACTGTGTTTCCTACAGGGCCAGAAGAGTGAGCTTGCTCAGAGCAAAAGAACTGTGCTTCCGACACACGTGCCATATCTAGTTCAACTCTGCTTATTAAACTGACAAGAACAGTAGCTTCTCTTCAGTGCAATACACTGTACTTGCTGGGAACAGACGCGAGTGCTATTTGCACTGTGTATGGCAAATGGAGCGCAATAGTGACTCTTCTTACCAGAAAACAACTCTTGCTTGTAGGACCAGAAACTGCATGTGATTCAACTCCTTTTCTGACTGGGAAACAAATACTAGCCCGCCTTACAAGAAATACACTCTGCTTTTGAGAAAAGAACACTCTTCTAATCTACTGTGTTTCCTATAGTGCCAGAACAGAGAGCTTGCTCAGAACAAAGGAACTGTGCTTCCGACACACGGGCCATATCTAGTTCAACTCTGCTTAGGAAACTGACAAGAACAGTAGCTTCTCTTCAGTCCAATACACTGTACTTGCTGGAAACAGACGCGAGTGCTCTTTGCACTGTGCATGGCGAATGGAGCACAAAAGTGACTCTGTTTACCACAAAACAACTCTTCCTCATTGGACCAGAAACTGCATGTGATTCAAATCCTTTTCTGATTGGGAAACAAACACTAGCTCGCCTTAAAAGAAAAACACTCTGCTTTTGAGAAAAGAGCACTCTTCTAATCTACTGTGTTTCCTTTAGGGCCAGAACAGTGAGCTTACTCAGAACAAAAGAAATGTGCGTCCGACAAACGGGACATATCTAGTTCAACTCTGCTTAGGAAACTGACAAGAACAGTAGCTTCTCTTCAGTCCAATACACTGTACTTGCTGGGAACAGACGCTAGTGCTGTTTGCACTGTGTATGGCAATGGGAGCTCAATAGTGACTGTTCTTAGCAGAAAACAACTCTTGCTAGAATGACCAAAAACTGCATGTGATTAAACTCCGTTTACGCCTGGGAAACAAACACTAGCTCGCCTTACTAGAAACACACTCTGCTTTCGAGAAAAGAGAACTCTTCTACTCTACTGTGATTCCTAGAGGGCCAGAACAGTGAGCTTGCTCAGAACAAAGGAACTGTGTTTCCGACACACGGGCCATATCTACTTGAACTCTGCTTAGGAAACTGACAAGAACAGTAGCTTCTCTTCAGTCCAATACACTGTACTTGCTGGGAACAGACGCTAGTGATATTTGCACTGTGTATGGCAAATGGAGCACAATAGTGACTCTTCTTACCAGAAAACAACTCTTGCTTGATGGAGCAGAAACTTCATGTGATTCAACTCCATTTCTGACTGGGAAACAAATACTAGCTCGCCTTACAAGAAACATACTCTGCTTTGGAGTAAAGAGCACTCTTCTAATCTACTGTGTTTCCTATAGGGCCAGAACAGTGAGCTTACTCAGAGCAAAAGAACTGTGCTTACGACACACGGGCCATATCTAGTTCAACTCTGCTTAGGAAACTGACAAGAACAGTAGCTTCTCTTCAGTCCAATACACTGTACTAGCTGGGAACAGATGCGAGTGCTATTTGCACTGTGTATGGCAAATTGTGCGCAATAGTGACTCTTCTTACCAGAAAACAACTCTTGCTTGTAGGACCAGAAACTGCATGTGATTCAACTCTTTTTCTGACTGGGAAACAAATACTAGCTCGCCTTACAAGAAATACACTCTGCTTTTGAGAAAAGAACACTCTTCTAATCTACTGTGTTTCCTATAGTGCCATAACAGTGAGCTTGCTCAGAACAAAGGAACTGCCCTTCCGACACAGGGGCCATATCTAGTTCAACTCTGCTTAGGAAACTGACAAGAACAGCAGCTTCTCTTCAGTCCAATACACTGTGCTTGCTGGGAACAGACGCTAGTGCTATTTGCACTGTGTATGGCAAATGGAGCGCAATAGTGACTCTTCTTACCAGAAAACAACTCTTGCTCGTAGGACCAGAAACTGCATGTGATTCAACTCCATTTCTGACTGGGAAACAAATACTAGCTTGCCTTACAAGAAACACACTCTGCTTTTGAGAAAAGAGCAGTCTTCTAATCTACTGTGTTTCCTATAGGGCCAGAACAGTGGGCTAGCTCAGAACAAAGGAACTGTGCTTCTGACACACGGGCCATATCTAGTTCAACTCTGCTTAGGAAATTGACAAGAACAGTAGCTTCTCTTCAGTCCAATACACTGTACTTGCTGGGAACAGTCGGGAGTGCTATTTGCGCTGTGTATGGCAATGGGAGCACAATCGTGACTGTTCTTAGCAGAAAACAACTCTTGCTAGTAGGACCAGAAACTGCATGTGATTCAACTCCGTTTATGACTGGGAAACAAACACTAGCTTGCCTTACAAGAAACACACTCTGCTTTTGAGAAAAAAGCACTCTTCTACTCTACTGTGATTCCTATAGGGCCAGAACAGTGAGCTTGCTCAGAACAAAGGAACTGTGCTTCCGACACACGGGCCATATCTAGTTCAACTCTGCTTAGGAAACTGACAAGAACAGTAGGTTCTCTTCAGTCCAATACACTGTACTTGCTGGGAACAGACGCTAGTGTTATTTGCACTGTGTATGGCAAATGGAGTGTAATACTAACCTTTCTTACCAGAAAACAACTCTTGCTTGTAGGACCAGAAACTGCATGTGATTCAACTCCATTTCTGACTGGGAAACAAACACTAGCTCGCCTTACAAGAAACACACTCAGCTTTTGAGAAAAGAGCACTCTTCTACTCTACTGTGTTTCCTGTAGGGCCAGAACAGTGAGCTTGCTCACAACAAAAGAACTGTGCTTTCTACACACAAGGATCATATCTAGTTCAACTCTGCTTAGGAAACTGACAAGTTCAGTAGCTTCTCTTCAGTCCAATACACTGTAATTGCTGGGAACAGACGCGAGTGCTATTTGCACTGTGTATGGCAATGGGAGCAGAATCGTGACTGTTCTTAGCAGAAAACAACTCTTGCTAGTAGGACCAGAAACTGCATGTGATTCAACTCCGTTTACGCCTGGGAAACAAACACTAGCTCGCCTTACTAGAAACACACTCTGCTTTTGAGAAAAGAGAACTCTTCTACTCTACTGTGATTCCTATAGGGCCAGAACAGTGAGCTTGCTCAGAACAAAGGAACTGTGCTTCCGAAACACGGGCCATATCTACTTGAACTCTGCTTAGGAAACTGACAAGAACAGTAGCTTCTCTTCAGTCCAATACACTGTACTTGCTGGGAACAGACGCTAGTGCTATTTGCACTGTGTATGGCAAATGGAGCACAATAGTGACTCTTCTTACCAGAAAACAACTCTTGCTTGATGGAGCAGAAACTGCATGTGATTCAACTCCATTTCTGACTGGGAAACAAATACTAGCTCGCCTTACAAGAAACATACTCTGCTTTGGAGTAAAGAGCACTCTTCTAATCTACTGTGTTTCCTATAGGGCCAGAACAGTGAGCTTGCTCAGAGCAAAAGAACTGTGCTTCCGACACAGGGGCCATATCTAGTTCAACTCTACTTAGGAAACTGACAAGAACAGTAGCTTCTCTTCAGTCCAATACACTGTACTAGCTGGGAACAGATGCGAGTGCTATTTGCACTGTGTATGGCAAATGGTGCGCAATAGTGACTCTTCTTACCAGAAAACAACTCTTGCTTGTAGGACCAGAAACTACATGTGATTCAACTCTTTTTCTGACTGGGAAACAAACACTAGCTCGCCTTACAAGAAATACACTCTGCTTTTGAGAAAAGAACACTCTTCTAATCTACTGTGTTTCCTATAGTGCCATAACAGTGAGCTTGCTCAGAACAAAGGAACTGTGCTTCCGACACACGGGCCATATCTAGTTCAACTCTGCTTAGGAAACTGACAAGAACAGTAGCTTCTCTTCAGTCCAATACACTGTGCTTGCTGGGAACAGACGCTAGTGCTATTTGCACTGTGTATGGCAAATGGAGCGCAATAGTGACTCTTCTTACCAGAAAACAACTCTTGCTCGTAGGACCAGAAACTGCATGTGATTCAACTCCATTTCTGACTGGGAAACAAATACTAGCTTGCCTTACAAGAAACACACTCTGCTTTTGAGAAAAGAGCACTCTTCTAATCTACTGTGTTTCCTATAGGGCCAGAACAGTGAGCTTGCTCAGAACAAAGGAACTGTGCTTCTGACACACGGGCCATATCTAGTTCAACTCTGCTTAGGAAACTGACAAGAACAGTAGCTTCTCTTCAGTCCAATACACTGTACTTGCTGGGAACAGACGCTAGTGCTATTTGCACTGTGTAGGACAATGGGAGCACAATAGTGACTCTTCTTACCAGAAAACAACTCTTGCTCGTAGGACCAGAAACTGCATGTGATTCAACTCCGTTTATGACTGGGAAACAAACACTAGCTCGCCTTAAAAGAAACACACTCTGCTTTTGAGAAAAGAGCACTCTTCTAATCTACTGTGTTTCCTATAGGGCCAGAACAGTGAGCTTGCTCAGAACAAAAGAAATGTGCTTTCGACACATGGGCCATATCTAGTTCAACTCTGCTTAGGAAACTGACAAGAACAGTAGCTTCTCTTCAGTCCAATACACTGTACTTGCTGGGAACAGTCGGGAGTGCTATTTGTGCTGTGTATGGCAATGGGAGCGCAATCGTGACTGTTCTTAGCAGAAAACAACTCTTGCTAGTAGGACCAGAAACTGCATGTGATTCAACTCCGTTTATGACTGGGAAACAAACACTAGCTCGCCTTACAAGAAACACACTCTGCTTTTGAGAAAAGAGCACTCTTCTACTCTACTGTGATTCCTATAGGGCCAGAACAGTGAGCTTGCTCAGAACAAAGGAACTGTGCTTCCGACACACGGGCCATATCTAGTTCAACTCTGCTTAGGAAACTGACAAGAACAGTAGCTTCTCTTCAGTCCAATACACTGTACTTGCTGGGAACAGACGCTAGTGTTATTTGCACTGTGTATGGCAAATGGAGTGTAATACTAACCTTTCTTACCAGAAAACAACTCTTGCTTGTAGGACCAGAAACTGCATGTGATTCAACTCCATTTCTGACTGGGAAGCAAACACTAGCTCGCCTTACAAGAAACACACTCAGCTTTTGAGAAAAGAGCACTCTTCTACTCTACTGTGTTTCCTATAGGGCCAGAACAGTGAGCTTGCTCAGAACAAACGAACTGTGCTTTCTACACACAAGGATCATATCTAGTTCAACTCTGCTTAGGAAACTGACAAGAACAGTAGCTTCTCTTCAGTCCAATACACTGTAATTGCTGGGAACAGACGCGAGTGCTATTTGCACTGTGTATGGCAATGGGAGCAGAATCGTGACTGTTCTTAGCAGAAAACAACTCTTGCTAGTAGGACCAGAAACTGCATGTGATTCAAATCCGTTTACGACTGGGAAACAAACACTAGCTCGCCTTACAAGAAACACACTCTGCTTTTGAGAAAAGAGCACTTGTCTACTCTGTTGTGATTCCTATAGGGCCAGAAGAGTGAGCTTTCTCAGAACAAAGGAACTGTGTTTCCAACACACGTGCCATATCTAGTTCAACTCTGCTTAGGAAACTGACAAGAACAGTAGCTTCTCTTCAGTCCAATACACTGTACTTGCTGGGAACAAATGCTACTGCTATTTGCCTTGTGTATGGGAAATGGAGCGCAATAGTGACTCTTCTTACAAGAAAACAACTCTTGTTCGTAGGACAAGAAACTGCATGTGATTCAACTCCATTTCTGACTGGGAAACAAACACTAGCTCGCCTACCAGGAACACACTCTGCTTTTGAGAAAAGAGCACTCCTCTAATCTACTGTGTTTCCTATAGGGCCAGAACAGTGAGCTTGCTCAGAACAAAGGAACTGTGCTTCTGACACACGGGCCATATCTAGTTTAACTCTGCTTAGGAAACTGACAAGAACAGTAGCTTCTCTTCAGTCCAATACACTGTACTTGCTGGGAACAGACGCTAGTGCTATTTGCACTGTGTATGGCAAATGGTGCGCAATAGTGACTCTTCTTACCAGAAAACAACTCTTGCTTGTAGGACCAGAAACTGCATGTGATTCAACTCCTTTTCTCACTGGGAAACAAATACTAGCCCGCCTTACAAGAAATACACTCTGCTTTTGAGAAAAGAACACTCTTCTAATCTACTGTGTTTCCTATAGTGCCAGAACAGTGAGCTTGTTCAGAACAAAGGAACTGTGCTTCCGACACACTGGCCATATCTAGTTCAACTCTGCTTAGGAAACTGACAAGAACAGTAGCTTCTCTTCAGTCCAATACACTGTACTTGCTGGAAACAGACGCGAGTGCTCTTTGCACTGTGCATGGCGAATGGAGCACAAAAGTGACTCTGTTTACCACAAAACAACTCTTCCTCATTGGACCAGAAACTGCATGTGATTCAAATCCTTTTCTGATTGGGAAACAAACACTAGCTCGCCTTACAAGAAAAACACTCTGCTTTTGAGAAAAGAGCACTCTTCTAATCTACCTTGTTTCCTCTAGCGCCAGAACAGTGAGCTTACTCAGAACAAAAGAAATGTGCGTCCGACAAACGGGACATATCTAGTTCAACTCTGCTTAGGAAACTGCCAAGAACAGTAGCTTCTCTTCAGTCCAATACACTGTACTTGCTGGGAACAGACGCTAGTTCTATTTGCACTGTGTATGGCAATGGGAGCTCAATAGTGACTGTTCTTACCAGAAAACAACTCTTGCTTGTAGGACAAGAAACTGCATGTGATTCAACTCCTTTTCTGACTGGGAAACAAATACTAGCCCGCCTTACAAGAAATACACTCTGCTTTTGAGAAAAGAACACTCTTCTAATCTACTGTGTTTCCTATAGTGCCAGAACAGTGAGCTTGCTCAGAACAAAGGAACTGTGCTTCCGACACACGGGCCATATCTAGTTCAACTCTGCTTAGGAAACTGACAAGAACAGTAGCTTCTCTTCAGTCCAATACACTGTACTTGCTGGGAACAGACGCTAGTGCTATTTGCACTGTGTATGGCAAATGGAGCACAATAGTGACTCTTCTTACCAGAAAACAACTCTTGCTCGTAGGACCAGAAACTGCATGTGATTCAACTCCATTTCTGACTGGGAAACAAATACTAGCTCGCCTTACAAGAAACATACTCTGCTTTTGAGAAAAGAGCACTCTTCTAATTTACTGTGTTTCCTATAGTGCCAGAAAAGTGAGCTTGCTCAGAACAAAGGAACTGTGCTTCCGACACACTGGCCATATCTAGTTCAACTCTGCTTAGGAAACTGACAAGAACAGTAGCTTCTCTTCAGTCCAATACACTGTACTTGCTGGAAACAGACGCGAGTGCTCTTTGCACTGTGCATGGCGAATGGAGCACAAAAGTGACTCTGTTTACCACAAAACAACTCTTCCTCATTGGACCAGAAACTGCATGTGATTCAAATCCTTTTCTGATTGGGAAACAAACACTAGCTCGCCTTACAAGAAAAACACTCTGCTTTTGAGAAAAGAGCACTCTTCTAATCTACTGTGTTTCCTTTAGGGCCAGAACAGTGAGCTTACTCAGAACAAAAGAAATGTGCGTCCGACAAACGGGACATATCTAGTTCAACTCTGCTTAGGAAACTGCCAAGAACAGTAGCTTCTCTTAAGTCCAATACACTGTACTTGCTGGGAACAGACGCTAGTTCTATTTGCACTGTGTATGGCAATGGGAGCTCAATAGTGACTGTTCTTAGCAGAAAACAACTCTTGCTAGTAGGACCAGAAACTGCATGTGATTCAACTCCGTTTACGCCTGGGAAACAAACACTAGCTCGCCTTACTAGAAACACACTCTGCTTTTGAGAAAAGAGAACTCTTCTACTCTACTGTGATTCCTATAGGGCCAGAACAGTGAGCTTGCTCAGAACAAAGGAACTGTGCTTCCGACACACGGGCCATATCTACTTGAACTCTGCTTAGGAAACTGACAAGAACAGTAGCTTCTCTTCAGTCCAATACACTGTACTTGCTGGGAACAGACGCTAGTGATATTTGCACTGTGTATGGCAAATGGAGCACAATAGTGACTCTTCTTACCAGAAAACAACTCTTGCTTGATGGAGCAGAAACTGCATGTGATTCAACTCCATTTCTGACTGGGAAACAAATACTAGCTCGCCTTACAAGAAACATACTCTGCTTTGGAGTAAAGAGCACTCTTCTAATCTACTGTGTTTCCTATAGGGCCAGAACAGTGAGCTTGCTCAGAACAAAGGAACTGTCCTTCCGACACACGGGCCATATCTAGTTCAACTCTGCTTAGGAAACTGACAAGAACAGTAGCTTCTCTTCAGTCCAATACACTGTACTAGCTGGGAACAGATGCGAGTGCTATTTGCACTGTGTATGGCAAATGGTGCGCAATAGTGACTCTTCTTACCAGAAAACAACTCTTGCTTGTAGGACCAGAAACTGCATGTGATTCAACTCTTTTTCTGACTGGGAAACAAACACTAGCTCGCCTTACAAGAAATACACTCTGCTTTTGAGAAAAGAACACTCTTCTAATCTACTGTGTTTTCTATAGTGCCATAACAGTGAGCTTGCTCAGAAAAAAGGAACTGTGCTTCCGACACACGGGCCATATCTAGTTCAACTCTGCTTAGGAAACTGACAAGAACAGTAGCTTCTCTTCAGTCCAATACACTGTGCTTGCTGGGAACAGACGCTAGTGCTATTTGCACTGTGTATGGCAAATGGAGCGCAATAGTGACTCTTCTTACCAGAAAACAACTCTTGCTCGTAGGACCAGAAACTGCATGTGATTCAACTCCATTTCTGACTGGGAAACAAATACTAGCTTGCCTTACAAGAAACACACTCTGCTTTTGAGAAAAGAGCACTCTTCTAATCTACTGTGTTTCCTATAGGGCCAGAACAGTGAGCTTGCTCAGAACAAAGGAACTGTGCTTCTGACACACGGGCCATATCTAGTTCAACTCTGCTTAGGAAACTGACAAGAACAGTAGCTTCTCTTCAGTCCAATACACTGTACTTGCTGGGAACAGACGCTAGTGCTATTTGCACTGTGTAGGACAATGGGAGCACAATAGTGACTCTTCTTACCAGAAAACAACTCTTGCTTGTAGGACCAGAAACTGCATGTGATTCAACTCCATTTCTGACTGGGAAGCAAACACTAGCTCGCCTTACAAGAAACACACTCAGCTTTTGAGAAAAGAGCACTCTTCTACTCTACTGTGTTTCCTATAGGGCCAGAACAGTGAGCTTGCTCACAACAAAAGAACTGTGCTTTCTACACACAAGGTTCATATCTAGTTCAACTCTGCTTAGGAAACTGACAAGAACAGTAGCTTCTCTTCAGTCCAATACACTGTACTTGCTGGGAACAGATGCTAGTGCTATTTGCACTGTGTATCGGAAATGGAGCGCAATAGTGACTCTTCTTACCAGAAAACAACTCTTGCTTGTAGGAGCAGAAACTGCATGTGATTCAACTCCATTTCTGACTGGGAAACAAATACTAGCTCGCCTTACAATAAACACAATCTGCTTTTGAGAAAAGAGCACTCTTCTACTCTACTGTGTTTCCTATAGGGCCAGAACAGTGAGCTTGCTCAGAACAAAAGAACTGTGCTTCCTAGACACGGGCCATTTCTTGTTCAACTCTGCTTAGGAAACTCACAAGAACAGTAGCTTCTCTTCAGTCCAATACACTGTACTTGCTGGGAACAGACGCTAGTGCTGTTTGCACTGGGTATGGCTATGGGAGTGCAATCGTGACTGTTCTTAGCAGAAAACAACTCTTGCTTGTAGGAGCAGAAACTGCATGTGATTCAACTCTGTTTACGACTGGGAAAAAAATACTAGCTCACCTTACAAGAAACATACTCTGCTTTTGAGAAAAGAGCACTCTTCTACTCTACTGTGATTCCCTTAGGGCCAGAACAGTTAGCTTGCTCAGAACTAAGGGACTGTGCTTCCGTCACGCGGGCCATATCTAGTTCAACTATGCTTAGGAAACTGACAAGAACAGTAGCTTCTCTTCAGTCCAATACACTGTACTTGCTGGGAACAGACGCTAGTGCTATTTGCACTGTGTATGGCAAATGGAGCTCAATAGTGACTCTTCTTACCAGAAAACAACTCTTGCTTGTAGGACCAGAAACTGCATGTGATTCAACTCCATTTCTGACTGGGAAACAAACACTAGCTCGCCTTACAAGAAACACAGTCTGCTTTTGAGAAAAGAGCACTCTTCTGCTCTACTGTGTTTCCTATAGGGCCAGAACAGTGAGCTTGCTCACAACAAAAGAACTGTGCTTCCTACACACAAGGTTCATATCTAGTTCAACTCTGCTTAGGAAACTGACAAGAACAGTAGCTTCTCTTCAGTCCAATACCCTGTACTTGCTGGGAACAGATGCTAGTGCTATTTGCACTGTGTATCGGAAACGGAGCGCAATAGTGACTCTTCCTACCAGAAAAAAACTCTTGCTTGTAGGAGGAGAAACTGCATGTGATTCAACTCCATTTCTGACTGGGAAACAAACACTAGCTCGCCTTACAATAAACACACTCTGCTTTTGAGAAAAGAGCACTCTTCTACTCTACTGTGTTTCCTATAGGGCCAGAACAGTGAGCTTGCTCAGAACAAAGGAACTGTGCTTCCGACACACGGGCCATATCTAGTTCAACTCTGCTTAGGAAACTGACAAGAACAGTAGCATCTCTTTAGTCCAATACACTGTACTTGCTGGGAACAGACGTTAGTGCTATTTGCACTGTATATTGCAAATGGAGCGCAATAGTTATTCTTCTTACCAGAAAACAACTCTTGCTTGTAGGAGGAGAAACTGCATGTGATTCAACTCCATTTCTGACTGGGAAGCAAACACTAGCTCGCCTTACAAGAAACATACTCTGCTTTTGAGAAAAGAGCACTCTTCTACTCTACTGTGTTTCCTATAGGGCTAGAACAGTGAGCTTGCTCAGAACAAAAGAACTGTGCTTCCGACACAGGGGCCATATCTAGTTCAACCCTGCTTAGGAAACTGACAAGAACAGTAGCTTCTCTTCAGTCCAATACACTGTACTTGCTGGGAACAGACGCTAGTGCTATTTGCACTGTGTGTGACAATGGGAGTGCAGTCGTGACTGTTCTTAGCAGAAAACAACTTTTGCTTGTAGGAGCAGAAACTGCATGTGATTCAACTCCATTTCTGACTGGGAATCAAATACTAGCTCGCATTACAAGAAGCATACTCTGCTTTTGAGAAAAGAGCACTCTTCTACTCTACTGTGATTCCTATAGGGCCAGAACAGTGAGCTTGCTCAGAACAAAGGAACTGTGCTTCCGACACACGGGCCATATCTAGTTCAACTCTGCTTAGGAAACTGACAAGAACAGTAGCTTCTCTTCAGTCCAATACACTGTACTTGCTGGGAACAGACGCTAGTGCTATTTGCACTGTGCATGGCAAATGGAGCACAATAGTGACTCTTCTTACCAGAAAACAACTCTTGCTTTTAGGAGCAGAAACTGCATGTGATTCAACTCCGTTTATGACTGGGAAACAAACACTAGCTCGCCTTTCAAGAAACACACTCTGCTTTTGAGAAAAGAGCACTCTTCTACTCTACTGTGATTCCTATAGGGCCAGAACAGTGAGCTTGCTCAGAACAAAAGAACTGTGCTTCCTACACACACAGTTCATATCTAGTTCAACTCTGCTTAGGAAACTGACAAGAACAGTAGCTTTTCTTCAGTCCAATACACTGTACTTGCTGGGAACAGACGCTTGTGCTGTTTGCACTGTGCATGGCAAATGGAGCACAATAGTGACTCTTCTTACCAGAAAACAACTCTTGCTTTTAGGAGCAGAAACTGCATGTGATTCAACTCCGTTTATGACTGGAAAACAAACACTAGCTTGCCATACAAGAAACACACTCTGCTTTTGAGAAAAGAGCACTCTTCTACTCTACTGTGATTCCTATAGGGCCAGAACAGTGAGCTTGCTCAGAACAAAGGAACTGTGCTTCCGACACACGGGCCATATCTAGGTCAACTCTGCTTAGGAAATTGACAAGAACAGTAGCTTCTCTTCAGTCCAATACACTGTACTTGCTGGGAACAGACGCGAGTGCTATTTGCAATGTGTATGGCAATGGGAGCGCAATCCTGACTGTTCTTAGCAGAAAACAACTCTTGCTAGTAGGACCAGAAACTGCATGTGATTAAACTCCGTTTACGACTGGGAAATATACACTAGCTCGCCTTACAAGAAACACACTCTGCTTTTGAGAAAAGAGCACTCTTCTACTCTACTGTGTTTCCTATAGGGCCAGAACAGTGAGCTTGCTCAGAACAAAAGAACTGTGCTTCTGACACACGAGCCATATCTAGTTCAACCCTGCTTAGGAAACTGACAAGAACAGTAGCTTCTCTTCAGTCCAATACACTGTACTTGCTGGGAACAGACGCTAGTGCTATTTGCACTGTGTATGGGAAAAGGAGCACAATAGTGACTCTTCTTACCAGAAAACAACTCTTGCTTGTAGGAGC